>NC_137660.1:8859193-8969193 GCF_963422515.1 Blennius ocellaris | reverse complement strand
AAGTCCATGAGCCTCTTCTGACTCTCACAGTGAAACATTGTTTTTTTTACTAGGTCTAACGGTTCTCGAACATGAATCAGTTGTTCAGGAGGGATGTATCAAATTTGGTTGCTATTTGTGAAAGTCAGCTCTGCTCCTCTGTGACAGGTGCTGCGCCTCCATGGCTACAGACACAACTGCACTTAATCTACTTGGAAACACACACTGCCTCTTTCATTATACTTTTCCTTTACTTCTGGTACGTCATGATGTAAACACGTGGACATGTGATGTCATGGTTTAACAGGCAGTGCTCATACACACATACACTTATACACACACACGCACACATTAGCACTGTGAGTTAGCATGATGAGCTTGTGTGCACCTTGTCATTGTCCACGGTAACGAGGAACTGTCCACTTAATTGGCGGTCACGTGAGGAATCTATTTCTTCCAGACAGTGATGGAGTTATAGACTTTTGGCTAAAAACATGGCATTTATCAGAGCTTGTGGGCTCTGCTCTCTGCAGAAAAATGTATGTGTGTGTGTGTGTTGGGGGGGGCAGATAATCCCTTCAACCTCGCGTCAGTCGCAGAGTTGGTACTTCTCATTCAACACCAGTTCGAAACAGGTTTCGGTATCAAACTGGCAGAAGTTTCTTCACAAGTGCAATAAATCACCCTCTCATGAAAGACATAGAGGACTTCATTAGAGTTTCCAAGCTGCCGCTTTTGTAATTAAGCCAACTCAAAGCTTGGTTGATACTGTACTTTCACTGTTTGTCTTCATAATCTCCCTATATAAACACCGACGTCTGCTTCTGTTTTTGATATTTAATAGGTTTGATACGAGTGCCACAACTTGAATGATAAACGCCGTCACATTATAAAGGAACTGTGGTGGTTTTTGTTCTCAGGGAGCAAAAAGGTTCTGTGGGATGCAAGAATAGAGGGGACACTGAGGTATTTGCAGGTTATTCAAGCAAATTAAAGTGTCAAAAAAGTGTTAGGATACATTCCAAGGGCCAATCCCAATTCTACCCCTTAGCCCTACCCCTTCCCCCTTCCCCTTTGAATTGCGCATTCACGAGAGTTGAAGGGATGTCCCATTTCACTAGTGCGCAAAGGCGGAGGGGTGAGGGGAAGGGCTATTCACCCCTCGAAACAGAGCGTTTACAGATGCACACTTTAAACAGAGGGGTATGAGGACATGGCGCCGAAGGACTTGCATTTCACATATACCGTATTTTCCGCCCTATAAGGCGCACCTAAATACCTCAAATTTTCTTAAAAGCTGCCAGTGCGCCTTATAGCCCGGTGCGCCTTATATATGGACGATTGTTCTACTCCAGGCTGCTATTTGACAGCTGAACAACTAGAAGCTTTTATTATGACAACTCTAACTTTGCAACCAGATCTTCAGTGCGGACGAGACTCCGCACAACACCTTAATCACTCATGGTTGCACACCAACGTTCTAACAAACCAAAATAAACTAGATGAAATAATTACACCCTAAACTGGGGAACAAAAACACATAAACACAATCAACACCAAGCCCAACAACGAGCCACAATAACCTCCAACAACACAAAACATGAATTTGTCGCTGCAAGGCATGATGGGACATCATGCCTTGCAGCGACAAATTCAACCTGAGCTCCTCAGTGCAGCCGATAGAAACTCCCATAATTCATTGCAGCTGTTTGTGGTGTTTTAAATGCAATTATTGGGGGTTATATTTGGTTTGTGGTGTCGGTAATAATTGTGTTGTGTTGTGTTTTTGTTGCTTAGTTCATGTAGTTTAGTTTATTATTATTATTATTATTACTGGTAGTTGTAAGTTGTCAACCAGTAGTGAAGAAGGTTTTGTGTGTAGTGTGGTACTGGCATAGGCTGCAGGTAGGACTATCAAAATAAAGCATGTGCACCTCTCTGGGTGTTAGAAGCAATGGAAAAAGTAACTTAATGGCTTTGAGCTATAAATGTTGCTGACCACTGGTCTGTTCCATGCGCCTTATAGGGCAGTGCGCCTTATATATGAATGAAGTTGTAAATTATGTCAATCAATGTAGGTGTGCCTTATAACCCGGTGCGCCTTATAGGGCAGATAATACGGTATACGCTTCTAAAGTTATATAAACCTGTTGTGTTTTATACTAGTAAGAATGGCAGTAGTGCTGCCATATGTAGCTTCCGTGTGTATTTGTTTCGTGGGGACCGTGTTTATAACATTTTATTATTACACTGTATAGTTCCAAAGTCTTCTAATATGGGTATTTCGAAAACAGGGACCCCCGAGCAAACAAGGAAGCTCATCCACTTTTGCCTGGTGAATGAGGAAATATTTCTGAAGTCCAAATACAGCGCAAAAACTGAAGTAATCCATGTCTCCGTCTATTTCTTCGCCTTGATGTGGAACGGCGGAAAACGAAACAAAGCAGCCAAGCTACTGCAACATGTGGAATTTGGGACGGCATGACGATGCTCCTGCTGGACAATAAACAAACATCCATGGCTCAGCGCTGTGGATATAAGGGTGCCGTATTATGACATCAAAACTATGAGACTGAGCGAGAGAGGCGGGGGTGAGCAGAGGGAGATGGGTGTCCCAAATCTAAGGGCTGAAACTTTTACCCCTTTGCTTTTGTCCTCATTTTGGAGGGGAAGGTGGCGGCGGAGGCGGAGGCGGAGGCGGAGGGCTAAGGGGTAGGGGTACAAAATTGAATTGGGATTGGGCCCAAGGAGTCTTTTTTCCTTTTTAGTGACAAAATATTAATTTTAGGGATGATTCGCCATTAATTTCCAACATTTTAAATAATAGTAATTTGACATAATAACAGAATGAAAACCAACCAATTTATCAATAGATATGATCAGCTTGATTGAATGAAGGTTGTAATTTATTATCAGTCCCATAAATATGTAGAAAGAAGCACCAACTGACCTTTAGCAGAGGTGTTTTTTCACAGCAATAGAAGTTGCATTCACAAATGTTTCTACAGTATATTTGATTGAATGTTTGCAGAAATGTATGTTTTTATTGTCCAAATCCAACAATGAAATAGATTTTTTTGTAAAAGGTTTGATATACATCAGTTAGATGGAAGAAGATGCTCTATAACCTAGACATTAGCTGAAGTTGCATCATATAGTGAGCGCAAGATGCTCTATAGGTTGGGTGTTAGTGTTTCTTGAACAAACAACTACTAGTAATAATTTATAAACATTAAACTAATGTTAATGCTAAGGAATCACAGGGACTGTGGACGGAGGCTGAAGTTGTTCCTCCTCCAGGAAACAAACTGGTAACTGGTAAACCTTATGAAAACAGCTTCAACTGACATTTGAGCAGGACAAAGGAGGGCAGTTCTGCAGCTTTTCACTCAAAAATTGAAAAGAAAGAAACTATGTAATTAAAACTGTGTTACTAATGTTCAGTAATTAGTTATTATCTCGTATCTGCCAAAGTAGTGGCTTTACAGTGATGCCGTCATATTCTGAAATAACAAGAAATCACTTTAATAGTAATAAACAGTACTGATGTTCACTTAAAATCACTTCTCATAGGGTTTGAGCCCCGGCCAGGTTGTGTACAGTACAGAGTCATTACAAAAGAAGCAAACATGTCGTGTAAACAGACGAGAGCCGGTAATTGCGAGTGATTCTCAACAGTTCCCGTGTGCTTTATTTTCAGCATCAGCGCATTATTTCCTAATTATCTTGCTCTGCACTTTGTCGAGTATTTGGTGGGGCGTTTGTCTCCCGGCAGTGGCAGCACTGTGACCTACGTTGCCTTTTCCGTGTGCGTGCGTACCTGCAGGCGGGGCCTCGCCGGAGATCTGGCAGCGAGCGGGCGCATATGTGGTGAGTCATCATCACAATGTGGCTGGGATGACACGCCGCTGCATGTGCTCAAACACATGGTGGGTTACACTTTACTACAGGCGATTAGAGGGGCTCTGTGATCTTTATGCATGCCGTCAGTGCCATGCCTCCCATGTATAAAGGCCACACGCCGTTAAAGTACAGCCTTCAGTGGGGTGTAATTAAGAGCAACTTCTGCATCATTTGAGACTTTCCTATTCATAGTTTTGTCAGTTTTACTTCTCCAGTGTGGCTCTATTAACTATAGTTTTGTTGCGTGAAAACGCTCTATTGGGTTGAAAGTGCCAGATATTGCAATGCTGAATGAAGTGCCACTCAAGGACAACCTGCTGTGCAAAAAAAAAAAAAAAACATATCCATACATCTGCCCATAAAGGATGCAAATCCAGTATCTCAGGAAAGGTGTGTGTGCATAAATGAGAAACAAGGAAGTGCTTATCTGTTGGTCTCAGTTATGTAAGGACAATACCTTCTGGTGAATAGACAGTTTTGGAGGATGAGAGGAGCACCGCCCCTAAGAGGATAAATGATCCACGAGAATACAAGGGGTGGGGGGGGCTCTTTCTTCTCTGGTGGGCTGCTAGCAGGCATGGAGTCAGACTCTTCTTCAGACAAACATTTCAAATGATTCTGTATCTTTGTAATTTTTCAGGAAATGTCCTCAAACTGAAGACAGACGACTGCTGACTCTCATTCTAAAGTGGAACAACACACTTGACGAGACAGCTCCCATGTTTCTTTTGTGTTTTGTGTGTAATAGAGGTCTGTCACAGTCGAGGTTAAGCATCCTGAAAATGTGTGTGTAGTCTGTACTGTAAGTTAACCCTCTGATACACTGACAGGGTGTATCATTCCTCCTATCAACTGCATCCTGATATATAGGTCCTTGCTGTAACAATGCAGCTGTATACATATACGTGTGTGTGTGTGTGTGTGTATATATATATATATATATATATATATATATATATATATATATATATATATATATATATATATATATATATATATATTGCCATTTAGCTATCAAGGATTTAACTTTAAATTCCGAAGGATATAATTATCTTGATCTCATACAGGGTGTATGAGATCATTTTCCTGAGGCAGCTAAATGGGTGCAGCAACAACCAGGCAAATACAACAATTATTTTTACATGATGCACTTTTGTTTTTCCAGCCCTTAAATGTTCAACACCTCATGGCTCAACTGTGCAAACAACAATCAGACAATATAAATCCTGAACACACAAAATAACCACAAAGCAACACGAGAAATTTTATACAGATACAAAACAAGTATAGAGAAAATTATAACAAAAACATAAACTGCCACAAAGACACAGATTTCTCTACAGATACAAGATAGTAACAAAACAAAGAATTGTCAACAGATATAAAACAAGGGCCAAGTGGGAAATGAAAAACAAACTACAAAAATTACCTTAAAAAACAACAACAAAAACAACCACAAAAAGACACAAAATACTAACAAATATGCAAGTATTACAGATTCAAAATAACGATGAAACCATAATAACAAAGCTTGCGTAGAAATCATAAAAACAAGTATTGAGAGACAAACAACTGCAGCTATAAAACAACTACAAAAAGACATCCAGCAAAGAGATGCACAAATTGACCTCAAAGAGTCAGAAAAATATGATCAAGAAACATCAAATCAAACACAGAGATTTAAAATGGCTCCTTAGAGATACAAAAACAGGAGAACAAAGTTTGTATTGCATAGAACAAACAATAAGACAATAATGT
Organism: Blennius ocellaris; assembly: GCF_963422515.1. Taxonomy (NCBI): domain Eukaryota; kingdom Metazoa; phylum Chordata; class Actinopteri; order Blenniiformes; family Blenniidae; genus Blennius; species Blennius ocellaris. The sequence goes on along the minus strand of NC_137660.1, from coordinate 8,963,553 downwards.
AACAAACAATTATATACAGATGCAAAGCTATGCAGTTAATAAAACAAAACAAGTGCAAAAACACCTACAAAGACATACAAACCAACAAAGAGACAAAACCAAAAGGTTCCAACAGCTGCAACAGGATAAGAACAAGAAAAAAGACACAGGATAGAAAACAAGGGCAACAAAAAAATTTCACAATAAGATCAAAACTACGAAGAGGCAGACAGCTTGACAATTAAACATACTAGCCGACAAAGATACAAAAACAGTCACAAAGATGAGGAATCACAAAACGAAGAGATAAAATATTCAAAATGACTATAAAATGACCCAAAATAACAATCACAAAACTTGATTGTGGATTCATAATGACTAACAACAACAGCTTTACAAAGAGCTGTGGAAACAGGGGCACAAAGTGCAAAGAGACAGAAAATCCATGACATCTTTTGGTGCTTCTTTTAAAGAACATTTCTCAGAAAATGCAGAAAATGTCTGGACCAGTTCATGGCCGCAGATTTTAAATCTGCTCGACTGAATTTGCAGCTGAAAAGCTCTGATTTATGATGTAGTTTAGGTGCGAGGACATGTTTTCCCAGGGTTTCCTTGTCATTGTGTGTTGGTCTGGAAGTCGTTGGAAATGAGTTTTGTGGTTTCAGTAGGATGATGGGAGTTTTAATGATAAAACTTTCTTCACACAGTCTTTTTCCACCATGTTTGTGTTAGTCAGGGGAGAAAAGGTGTCTTTACTGTGGAGAAAACGTGGTATGTCATCTTACGAGAATAAAGAATCTGCAAAAGTAATAACTAAAGAAGGCTAAGTGCAGACGTTTGATGTATGGTACCTCTGAAAAATGAGACATTCAGATCTGTTCTGTCACTTTGACAGTATTGAGTGAGGAAGACGGTGTGAATGCCTCATTAATTTGTTACTGATTTTCATTCAAAGAGACAGAGCCTCCCAGAAACACCTTCCCAAGCGAGGTGTTTCAAAAAGAAAGATAAATAAAAACATCAAAGTGGAGGTCTTATAAGTTGAAATCGCAGCCAAAACAACAATTCTTATTCCTGTTTTTTTTTTTTTCCCTCCTCTCCAAGCTTCACCGCTCTGATCGATAGGTTACCACTGTGCGATGTCTAGGTCTTTGGCACTCATTGCGGAAGAGTCAACATGAATAATGCTGTTTCAGAAGGAGCCTCCGAGGAAACGCTCGGCATCAGACTTCAAAAAGCACAGGGTCAAAATTAACGTTCTCATTTAAACAAGTGAATTACATTGTTGTGTGGAGGCAGATTATGATGTTGTCAGGAAGCCAAACAGAAGTTTCACACACACAAACACACACGCACGCACACACACACACTCATACACACACACACACACACACATATACACATACACTGATTTTTAAAGTGCAGCAACATGTTCTATAATAAGAACTGAGTCAACACAACACAAAGTGTTTTGTGTTTTAGGGAATTTTTGAATAAAGGGTGCATCAGTGGAGCTGACCCCGGCCTACGTCTTTTGGGGAAGCTATTTTTTTGTTGCAGCTTTGACATAGCGAAACTGTAGCACATTGAATAGGCTGCAAAGCGTGGATTCTCAATGACCCTTTGTCTCTTTAAGCTGTTACTCATATTGGCTTGGTGGTAGTTTGTGGGTGAAACAGGGTAAAATGTGAGAAAACAAAGCCAAAACGGGCGATGCTATTTCAGGGAGTTTATGCCTCTCAGAAAAAAAAAAGTTACAAAATTAAGTTTGTAGAGGATTCTGGTGAATTTTGGGAATCTCTGGAATTTAGTATTATAGTAAAGAGCCCCTAACACAAGACTGGAGTACATCCCAGAGCGAGGCAGCCGAGACAGTACGGTAAGGCAAAGTGCACCCAGCCCTAACCCTGTTGTGCGGTCCCACTATAGAGAGGGCGGTAAATTGAAGGCGGGGTTGTGGATGTCATGTCAGGACACAGGCATATAACATCATTATGCAGCAATAGTGGCGGTAAAAATGCAGAAGTTGTGGCCGAGGCTGCGCGGCCGTCTGAAGCTGTGAGCTGTGAGCCTCTGTTCTCTGTGACACGGCTTGGAAAACGTTCTCATTCCGAACAGCAGCATCCAGCTCCCGCTGGATCTCCTGCTGCAGAGACGAGCGTCAGACTTCATCGGAAGGCCGCGGCGCTGTGTCGCGCCCGCATTTCAATAAACCCCGTCAACAAAACAACCAATGTGCGCAAAGCAGCATATGTGAACAACGGATGCTGTTCACTGCAGATGAGATATTTTATTACCGCGGGCTTATTGAGGGTGACGATTGTCACTGCCAGTCAGCAGACGTGGAGGAATGATGCTTCACGTCACTGCCACAGACAGACAGCGGCATAGATGATGGTTGGTCTGATTCATTGCCAGACCTGGGCAGTGTATGACCCCAAGACTTGTGTTTGTGTCCATAATTGATTCCCAAAGATTTTAGGACTCAGTAAAAAAAAAAAAAAAAAAAAAAGAGGAGGAATTATGCAGAAATGTTTTTGGCGTGTTGTGGACATGTTATATCGTTATTTACAGAAGTCAAATGTTAAGGTTCAAACAGATCACTAACTTTAAGGATTGAAATTTGAGTAAGTGGCAAACGCAGAGCAGAAACGGTGCCTGAATGGAGATGAAATATACTTACACTGATTTAATAGTTTCCAGCCTGTGGCTCAGCTCTTTATTACAGTTCTGGTTTGGTTCCCTGGGGAAAAAAAAAAAAAAAAAAAAAAAAGAGCATTCACTCTTGTCTAAATCATGAAGCTTTTAAAGGTGCAGAATGTGAAGTTAAAATCATGATGATGATGATGGCTTTAGTGCCTTGCAATGGACTGGTGACCAGTACAGGGTGGATCCTGCCGATAGTAAGCTGGGATTGGCTCCAGCAGCTCGCGACCCTGAACAGGATGAAGCGGTATCGAAGATGAATGGATGGATAATGGTAAATGGTAAATGGCTTTGGAGAAATTTGAAATAACATCCTACTGAAATATGTGAGATTGCGCAACAAGAAAACTGAATGGATTAACATCAGGCACATGACCGTAACACACTTGGTGGATATGATAATAATTTGACACTACACCATGCTTTCTCCCATCATTGCTATCATGTTGACCGTACTTTGCGTCACACTGTTTACATGTATGCCTCTGTACTCATGTCAGGATGCGTAAAGCCATCGCAGCCTGCGTCAGAGCTTTCTCACCGCGAACATGTGATGGGAGCAGACATGGAGTGAGGGTTAGGATGGGGGCACATCACTGCACATCTCATTATTTTCCCACATCTCATTATGTGTCTAAACTCGTAGGATTAGCATTTCATTACCATTAAAGCTGTGCTGGCAAGGCAGGGCCAGAATCTGGGAATGTTACAGTGTCATGACGGTTTGCATAGACACCGGCAGCGGATCCTCAGATAGGATGATCATTACACTGATATTTCATGCAAATTGTCCCTGATTTTAGCAATCTGATTATTACTTTTATTTTACACGGGGTTCAACGGTGCACATAGAAATTCGCTGCCAGCATAGACTTTTTAATCACGGCTTTGAGACCTTCGTTAGCTACAAACGCCATCTGAGGGGTCTTTCCATCCATCCATCTTCTATACCTACCTCATTTACTGCAAGGGTTGCAGGGTGCTCCAGCTTATTCCACTTGACATTGCGTGAAAGGCAGAGTACAACCTGGTTAGATCGCCATTCTGTCACACAGAGACGCAATAACTGAATCGTCTCTCCGGGCAATTTTGAGGCTCTTCTTACGGGTCACTACTTAATGATTTTACCCCAATAGATCCAAAAAGTTTTACAATTCATTGCTTGAGGATGTTTTTTTGAAAACACTTTTTTTTTTTTTCAAGCAAAGTGCAGTTGCGCCAAGTGTTTACCCTTGTCTGCAGTATTCAAGATACAACACCACAAAACATACATCAGTTGTAATATTTTCAATAAGCTACCATTAGTGTTTTCTGAGTGATTATTCTTATTTAGAAGCATCTCAAATAATATTTTTGCTTTCATGGCAGAGAAATAAGCATTCCTAGGAATTGTGAGCGCACATTCAATATTTACAGTATGTTCATTTGTTCAGTGGAATTTTTGGAGGGTTTTATCAGCAATTAAAGGGAATTTACCAATGATACAGTCTCGAATTGGCAATCAGGAGGTATTTGTGATGTAATGAAATACATCTCAACGCTTTAGTAAACATTGTGCATTACCTAATTTTAAATTAGTTTTTTTCAATTCTTCAGTAATTCCTCTATTGCTGCCAGCAAGCCCATATTTGCACTTGTACAACAAACATATGCAATCTACGATACTTTTCTCGGAGTTAAAATTAAAGCAAAACACTTTTATATTCATGGAGGACAACAAACCAAAACTCGTGCAGTATTAAAAAAAAAAAATAGATGGACCCACAGCAACATTCTGGCTCAGTGACAAAGAAATTTAAAGAGATTGTTTTCAGTTTGGTTGATGTTGGCTCTTACCTTTGGGAAATATGAGCCAGTTTTGAATAATTCATTTTTCCAGTTTAAAAAGTGAATTACAGTTTTGTGACTTACAAACTTGTGGAAACTCGTATGGGAAGATCCAAATCTAGCAGGACCTACAACATTCCTGTTGTGTGGATTTAATGTTAAAATCCCAGGTTTCTATGTGAAATTTTAAAACTTTCCGAACTTTCCGAACCCCCCCCCCCCACACACACACACACACACACACACACACACACACACCACCGTCATGGTTTCTGGGACACGGGAGAAAGGCTACTGGGATTCCTGGGATTAAAAGACACAGCGGGTGGGAGCTCCACCGCAATGAACTGTTTTCTTTTGTCTCGTCATGAAAGCTGTATCAGGTTCCTCTTTGAAGGCACAGCTTAATTTTGTATTTTATTTTTTTTATTTTGCCACCTTGTACTCAAATCATTCTCTGAACCTTTACTTAACCACTGGGAGTAAACTAAGCATCCCCCAGTGACAGCTTCTTTCACATATATAGTTATTGCCATTGCTTCAGGCCTTTTGCTTCATTGCAGGCAAGGATGTTTCTGTGTGCAGTCATTGGTTTTAAGTAACTTCAGAATGACAAAAGTAATTCACATCAGTCATCGATGATTCTCTACATAGAAAGGAATCTCTTTAGCTTTTTGTTTTGCCATACATTTTGATTTGTAAAATGGCAAAAGTGGCAATGTGATTCATTAAGGAACCTTCAAGCTATGAGTTTGTGTAACCTTTAAAAGCAGCTTCGACCAACAGACTGTTTCTGTTGCTATTTATTGGACTTCAGCACCTGTCAACTGGAGATTTGGTTTAGTCTCAGCAGGCCGATTGCTTCAGCTGTCTCAGGTCTGAAAGGTTTCAAGTCATATGTCAGTTTTTCCTGTGTGATTTCGATCACAGCTCATAGAGATATAAGACACTGACTATACGCTTTGCTCCAGGATGCCTTTTCAGTCTTGAAATTCATTTTGAACTGCACAGGCTCAATATTGTCATCTGATCTCAGGTGGGTGCCAAACAAGTGGACCAATTTCTTCTGCAAACAGGTGAAATTAATTCTCATAGTGACTTGGTTCAAAGCGAAACACAGGACAGACTAAAGAGACTAACCATAGGATGTAACCAGTTTCAAAAAGATGTTTTCTGCTGCAGATTGCAACTATGTACCGTATGTCTGTATATATCTTATAAAGTCCCATTTACCTCATTTTACAAGTGAAAATGGAAAATCTTCTTTGGGTTTTGGGTGTCCCAAGGTGGCCCAAGGTGGAACTTGCCTCCAGGGTGTAATGACTCTCAGTTCATGGTCGAGGTAGACGCTGTCCCATCCAGACCCGGACCAACCTCCCAGAAGGTTTCTGATGGAGCGCTTCATTTTTAACCAGCGCAACTATTAGTTTTTACGGGAATCATAAATATGTGTATTTTAGGGGCAAAACATTGACAGACTGATGCAGTTTACAATGGACAAAATGAGAGAAAAAAACAGAATAAAGGAGAGAGAAAAAGATGGATGGGACAGAGGAAGTTGAGGAAAAACCAGAAACACATGGAACTCCCCAAAGAAAGAAGTACTGTTCATGATAATCAAGCATTTCATTCAGAATGGAGTCATTTCTGTTCATTCTTTCCACTGGCAGCAAGAAACATGTGAGTCTAAACCTAGTCTGCGTCCAGTATGATCAGTCCACCGGGAAAGTAGCTCTGTACGAAACACACAACTTTCTCCAAAATGAACAGAATCGACACTAAATATGCTGAGTATCAGAGGCTCTGAAGTGAGTCTTTCTCCACGAGTCAACATGTGTTTAGAATAATCACCTGTAAAATGTGTTTTATTGTTATGAAGACAAGCACTGTATTTCAACATGCACAATTTTCACATTTGATTTCTTTTCCCTGATTTTGAAAATGAGCCTGATGTTTATTTAGTAAATGAGAGAATATTACATCAGCAGTCATACATATATTTTCACTTCCATGTTACATGATGTTAATTATTGTCAAACTGTTTGTGAATTGCACTGAATTAATTTGATCTGATAATCAGTTGCTGAATACATGCATATGTTGATAGAACTGTGAAGCTACTTAAATATATATCCATCTTCTAATTGGTTAAAAAACTAGTAAGGGTCGCGGACAATGGAACAAGTCCCAGTTTACTCTGGATGTGGACAGGATACACCTGGACAAGTCTCCAGTCCATCACAGGACAAACACACAGAGACAGTCAACCACACACTCACGTTCACATCTCAGAGTAGTTTAGTGTCACCAGTTAACCTCACAGCATGTTTTTGGAATGTGGGATGATATCGGAGTATACTTTTAAATATATCACACTAAAATGTGTATTATAAAATGAAAATGGTTACACATTCTGAGCTCTTAACACGTAAAATGTTTTACCCCACCTGTGGTACTGAATCTATGTTGCATTTAGCATAATTAGAGCCGATATCTCGTGGAATGTACATTCTAACATCTGTCTGATGTAAATTAGTGTGAAAGTAACTTGTTGTATATGTTTTACACTTTAGTTTATTAGAGAAAAGTTGCTTTTCAGTTTAGTTTTATTCTGTGTACTTCTCAGCAGCTATAGTACATTTCATCCAGCCGACTATTTTGTCTCATTCGTTCACAGTCCTCCTAAATCTTTCTCCACTGAGCCCTTAGTTGTTCTGAAAGCAACTGGTGGTGCAGTTAGAGACGAAAAATGTACCTTGACCTTGGAGCTCAGCTTCCATTCTATTGCAAGTCTTCTTCGGCTTTTTGTTGACCTCTCTTATTTCTCTCTATTCAGTCTCAAGTCAGATTCCTACTATAACTGAGCTCAAGAAGGTTTCATACAGCCTGACAAATTCTGGTCCTCTAAGAAATATTAACACATCCCATCAATAACAACTTGCAAGGTGACTATTGGAAAAAAAAGAAAGAAAAAAGAAAATTTCAATGGTCTGTGATCTCCAGTTTGAGCTCTCCAAACAAATTTCCTCCAAAGGTTTTCAGTTGTGTTCAGTGTCACGCACATAATGAATGACTACTTACCTCCATTTAACTCTGTATGGCTGAAAAAAACAGGAGATCCAAGCATTAAAAATCCATCCTAGTGATGTCAACAAATCTGCTCGGGCACATTTTAGAGCATCTTTGTCGAAGGATAAATATTTAATTTCCTTTTATACTTTCTCTTCTTTACTCTGTGTCATACCAGGGGCATGCAGGTGTACACAAGACAATTGCTTTTAATTTCATCACTTTCCACGAGGCGTTGTTTGAAGGAGCTGTAAGGGTACTAACAAACTTGTCCACAGTTTCACATGATGTGCTGTGAAGTGTCAACCTCGTAACTCAGAAGCTTTTTTTTTTTTTTCCTGCAATGTCCAATACACGGGCTCCTAAATCTCTTTAGCCGTGCTCAGCCCCGAGGCACAGGGGATGGCTGTGTTAGAGTGGAGGTTGTTTCACCACTGTTACAGAAATGCTTCAAGAATGATGAATGAACTGTCCAAACATTTCTGTACGCACTTTAAGGAAAAATGTATTGAGTCCTTTTCAGATGCATTAGTTGTACTAGTGCTGTTTTTTTGGTCCCATTGATCATCACTTTCTTTAGTATTCACCATGGTGAGTGATTTGCTACAATAGATGGGAAGGATATATCCTTCCTTTTGTCAATGCACGGTGGTGTAGCCTAGTGGTTAGCATGCTTGCTTCAAGCTCTAATAAAACAAACATGAGTGACTGTCTCATTTTTTTTCGGTGATGGACAGAGTGTACTTTGACATCATGAAGAGAGGATTAAGATATATCTATCTATCTATCTATCTATCTATCTATCTATCTATCTATCTATCTATCTATCTATCTATCTATCTATCTAGATATATATATAGTAAATGCAAAACTTTACTGAAACGAAAATATAAAAATTATGCATTTGACTTTGTGTAAATGCAGTCTGAGCGTGAAAGTCACTGGATTAACTCTAATCTCACTATCCAGATAGTCTTCCCAATGGCAGGTCCACTGTGTGCTGCTGGTTCGGGTATTTATCGATGAAAATAATAGAGTAGAGTAAGGCAACATCTACACGTACCCAGGTATTTAAAAAATAATATTTCTCCGTGTTTGGATCTTGCTTTTACCTATGAATGCAGCTACGACTCACCACAAAACATAATTCCTGAAAACTCCGGCCACAGTATTGATTTAGAAAAATGCAGCTTTGCATCTATAGGGGGGGAAGCAGAGATTTACATCACAATTTGTGACATCATGTTTTTTCCAGGACTCTGATTGAAATCGCTCCCTAATGCTTCTTGTTACACTGCCCCCTACAGGTTTGGCATGGCCATGGCAGCTCTGAACCCGGTGTATATGAGGGTCCATGTTTCGTTAACATTGAGTATGTAACATAAAATGTAAACGTAAAAAGCCAGTAGATGATAATAGATGCAAACAAGACTGACTTCAAGCTCCTGTTGCAACATTACCCTCCAGGTTGCCCTCTTTCTCTTAGTCACAACCGTGTCCATTGTCTCCTTCTCTGTTTTTGGGGATTTCTTTCCAAACACATCAATGATGCAACAATTGCATCATGCGTGTTCGTACAGTCTGCGGACACGATTGTTTAAGTTATTCCCATGCACTGTGAGAGGCAGTGACGACTAAAGATTGTTTAAATCTCACAGTGTGGGGAAGCCTTAAGACTGTACCACTGACATGTCTAAAACATTTATGATGGTCCAGCAAGTTATTTTTAAACACTGAGTATGACATTGTGTAGTTGCAAACTTTGCAGGAGATCATTGAAATAACTTGTGCGACTTCAACTGTCTCCCCTGTTTGGGCTTTTCTTGATAATGTGCACATAGCTGTCAACATTGTGTGGTTTAGTCTATTGAGTCACTTTTTAAACTAAGCTGACATCAGTTAGTTGTAGAAAGATGTTCTATAATCTGGACCTCGACATCTCTTGAAAAACTAGACTCATGAACAAATTAAAACCGCTGGGATGAGGTATTTTACAGCTCCTGTGGATAAACTAACATTCAAGGTGCTTATAGTCTGACATTTTGCATGCAGTGAGTCAATTCAGGATTCAATTCTAAACACGAGTCTAGTGCAATAGATGCTCCAGATAATTACAATTCTAAAGTAACAATACAACTGTTTAAGTATGGCAAAAACTAACCAAAATGTTATGTTAAACTACAGTAAACATATTATTGACAACAATATACAAAAAAAGGTTAAAGAATAGAATATATCTTTATCGTCTTCTGGGAAGGGAACTCATCTTCAGCCCACCAAGTAAACTATATACACTGATAAAATTTGATAGATGAAAAAAAAAATGCAATATTGACAAAAGATATTGACAAATGTTCATGTCATGGCCATGGTCTATCAGCCAATTTGCAGCATTCACAATATGAATCACATTCAGATTCAGGGACTCCAAGCACCTCCCAGAATTTAAACTGACTGCAAAAGGGATGAGAGTGAAGTTCTTTCCCTTCCTTCTTATCTTCTCTGTAAAGATGTGGGGGTCTGGGATTTGCCAATGATCCTACTTGCAATTGACACAATCCCAGGAAGTTTTTCTTCAGCCTGCAGTTCTGAAAATCATACGAAGCAGGAAGATGATAGATGAAGACAGTTTCTACCATCGTTTCACAAGCAAGCTCCAAAACTGTCTGACTGACTCCATGGCCACGAATGTTCTGGGAAGATTAAGTCACTGTGAACTTTCTTTTCGAAATACATGATATGTTTTCAGAGAAGCTCAGTTGGGAGTCCAGCAAAGTGTCAAGGTATTTACAGTAATCCACAGTCTCCACATGTTAACCATCACAACCAACTGGTAATGTGTGATTTTCAACCAGCTTCATGTTTTGCATTGGAAGTTCTTTGTATTGTTTAGTCATTTAATGTTGAATTGAAAGAAACCTACACTTGGTTATGACTAGAATTTGGGCCCTGTTTATATGACAACATTTCAAGTGAAAACACATCCTTGTTGTGTTCTTGTTTCTGAAAAAGTTTTGCGTCTATATGGCAACTTTTTGAAAACAATGTTGTTTTCACATTGGGCCACTGGTGGGTGCTGTTTGTATGTGATAAAACAATCTATGTGCAGGCAGAGAACAGTAGGATGTAAACATCAAAGCTTTCATCCGTAATATTGGTCCACTTAGTATTGGTTGTTTGTTAGAAAGGAAACGTGTCTCCACATGTGATCCAGATGATTGTGTCGCAAATATATATTATATTTGGGAAGCACTTTCAAATTCAGGACTGTTTCATTGTTATTAATGAATGCTTCTCCCACATGGACAGAACGATTTATGACCATAGCGCACATTCACAGTATCAGCTTTTCAGAAAATTTGAGTCAGAGCACTGACATGAACGGACACCCAAAACGCAACAAAAGTTTTCTGTTTTCACTTGAAAACCTATGTAAACTAGGCCTTCGAAAAGAGGCACATCAGGAATAACTCTTCAAACCAATGCATCCATGCCAGTCATAGACATAATTCATTAAGTCAGTTGGACATCAACAGAAAAAAAAAACACATTTGGACTTGTGTACATGCCGATATTGATGTTTTCCCTTCATCAATAAGACCTCGAGAGACAAAGGTGTGAGGAAGTAGTCTTCAATAAAAGAACTTCCTCGTCCTTTCAAGCCGAGCACATTAGATCTATCTTGTTGCTATGGCTACAGGATGAATTCCTGCCGTGGATCAGAGCTCAGGTGGACTCATCCGCAGACAGACAGGTTGAACTCTAATTTCCCCTCGCATGTTCGACAGGACTGAATGCAAAAATAACAGCAACCCTAGTGGTCCATATGGCTGATTCAGGGAGGACCAGCTGCTCTGGGTTTTCAAGGCTATAGTCTTTATTTCACACCCTGAGTGAGCGATTTTAATTTCTAATGTGGGACCAGCAGTGTGGAGACGCGAGGATGACAATGATCAAGAAGCATGAACAACCTGTGCACTTTTATACTTCAATCTTTGTATTTTGGTAATTACTATTCCTAATATGCTGTATTAATTTAAGAAAATCTTTCCATGGTTCCACAAAACACTTCCAAATGCCGGCACGTGAACAAGTATTCTCCAAATCTACAGAACAACAAAGCCCTTCAACTGTGCTGTTACCCATGCAAAGCCTCCTCTGAATAGAAAACAGATTTTTGTGCATACTAAAGTCCTCTCTGAGCTGCATTAGTATTACCAGAGGAGGCTGGTAATTTGATTTTGCCTATGCAAATTGGAAATTTTAGTCAGTCATCCAGGCAGTAAAATAATTTCGAGGGAACCTTTGCAGTTTAGGAACAGGACTTTGCCTTGTGTATCACGCATCGTATTGGGAACAGAAAATATTGGGAACTTTTTTTTTTTTAACTGCCTCGATTTTAGAAGAACACATCACTTGCGACATTACGCATATTTCAGACGCTATGGGTCAGTGACTATATGAAACACTCAATGTCATTCCAAAATGGGATTAAAATGGCCCCAGATGGTGTAAATTAACTGCAAAATTCCAGCTGAGTTGATAATTCAGCTGGAATTTTGACCTAGGTAGACAAAGAAAGGCTGCCGACTTTGTGCTGTATTAAATAAAAGCCGTATAGAACAAAGAGTGAAGTAAAGTAATTACTCGTTGCTGAATTTCCCCAAGGAATTAATGCCACCTATAGTCAAAGCTTCTCTTCATCCAGTTAATGAATGACTTACAACAAAGAAAGTTTTACCCACTTTAGGTACTATGAGAAACTACACTGGCAAAAAAGAACGTATTCTGCCCAAAGGAAAACCCTTAATGGTGTCATGTTGACTTGGATTCCAAGACATCATATGTATCTGGTCATTTATGAGCACGGAACCCCTCCCAAGACACTGTGTAGCATAAATAACTTCCAGGAGAATAATTTATTTAAATCTGCTGTAATTCTCATCAATTTGTATATTTTGGGACCGCATGCCATTTTGTGATGAAACTCCAAATACAGAACAATTCACTATAAACATTAACAATGAGAGTACACAGATATTCATATGGACAGATAACAAACTTGGATTGCCACTACAATGACCCTCAACTGTAAAGCTACAAAGTCCAAGGAGAATATGGACTGGGAGTCATGGTACTCGAGATGACACATTGTTGTTGTTGCCTATTTACTCACGCATGTGCAGAAGAAGTATTTACTATGACCATAGCATGCATGTGCAGTAGCAGAATTTCAGTAAAGTTGCTTTGTATCTCATTTACATGGAGATGAAGTCATAGTGTCTTCGAAAAATGGTGGTTTCAGTGGCTCCGAGTGCCATTGTATTGCAAACGGACGCCCGAAATCATTATTTACCAATGTAAAGCTCCACTACGACAATACAGCTACACCAAGAAAACAAGTCTATTTGAAGGAAAAAAAAAAACACAAGTAGAAATTATTCATTTGTAGTGAGAAGCTAAATAATTGCATATTAGTGACTAATGGCAATTTTGCAGTATCTTGCACACTCGCTCTGTTCAGGTCAATTTAGCATGGAGAAACATCATGTTCAGGTCGAAGTCAGCTGTGGATTTTCTGACCACAGTTGTGCACACAGCATGAGGTCGCAGACAAAAGGTAACCAATCATGATGCCATCTCTTGTCTTGGCTCAAAATCTGTGGCTTCATATCATACAATGATAGAAGATTGCCTGAGGTGATCTGATCGGGAAAAACACTGAAAACAAAATGTCAACTGGTAAAGTGAAATTAAAACAGGTTGTTTTTTTAACATGGGTCCCAGAATGGGGACATTTTAAAACCCCGGCTCGTGGCGTCCAAACCCTCAGGACGGCAAATACGGCAAAGAAGATCATCTGTAGAAAAAAGATGACGTAATCGCCCGCCTCTTCCCACGCCACGGTCCAAGATGTCATCAAATACCCACAACAATCAGGGACTACAAGCTCCTGTGCTCCTGCATAAACTACATGATGCTAAAAGCAGGAAGAATGTGGCCATGGAGTTATCTACAGATTTATGAACAGGGATCTACTTCTAAATTTCTATGTGCTCTGTCTTCTTCTGCATTTTTGGCATGTTTGATGAGTCACAGCACCCCTAAAGGCTGGAATGTGTACTACATGCCCTGAAGCCTCATGTTGAGACGGGTTCGTAGTGATGCGTGGAAGGAGGTTTTTTGGAGAAAGCTGGGGAGAAAAAAGATTGTTTTTCTCGTCATGTGGATGTACCCTTATTGTTTAGAAATATGCTTGCGGGCCATTGTATGGCTAAAGTGGCTGATGAGTCAGGAACTTCTAAGATTGCTGAAACTGCACAGTATGTGAGGCACTTTAATCAGTTGCACAATTTATGTGAAAACAGTAAATTTGAATGGCTCAAAAAACATAGCTTTGTCTTTGAAACAGTAATGAGGCCGAGGTCAGCATGACTCTTACAGTCACAGCCTACAATTACATGGAGGATTTAGCCGTAATACCAAAAAAAAATTGTCTTTTAACTACATGAGTAGGGATTATTATTGGAGTCAACAAAATCCAGTTCTGCAGCAAAGTGATGAGAGATTAAGTGATTTTTGTAAATTATGGAGGACAAAAAAAACAAACAAACAAACAAACACAAAAGGCCTCCTTTGGCACTTAACAAGATCAAATGGCACCTCTAGTGGTAATCTGAATCCGTGTCATTATGCTTTTGACCTGCAGAGCAATCTTATGCTAATATTGGATTCGTATTTATGAAAAGGAAATTTCCTCTATGTAATAGCGCAATTAATCATGCTGGTGCTGATGGTCCCAGGGGACCCCTCTCATGCTCGGTGGGAGGCTTCCCTAGGATACCGCCGCGTGGATTAAGTCAGTCGCTGATTCATCGCCATTGACCTTCACATGCATTTAGATTTATAAATCTTTGACGTTGAAATATAAATGACCCAGCAGAGCTGTGAGCGGCGTGTTTCCCTCCACACGTGCATGAGCCATGTTGAAAATTTTATTTTGCATTAGTCAGTGAGTGAAAACCGACCATTACCACGCCTCTTATAGTCTGATGACGCAAAAAAACAGGCTTTTTCTTTTCTTTTTTTTTGTCCTTATGCAGCAGATGCTAATAACGCAATTATGCAGCGTCCAGATCAGCCTATCCATCCTGAACCTATATCCCCCTCCTACTAATGGACTGTCATTGCAAAACACAAAAAGAGCCGATCACATCTTTTATTAGAGGCAGATTTTCGCTCTCTTGCGGGAAATGTTGTTTTGCTGTCAAGCCATCCCTCTTTCCGTGGCCGATATTTGTGGAGACAGCTCCCAATTAAACACGGCAGCCAATGACACATATCAAAATAATGCATGGCAAGGAGTGGCTGAAATGGAAGAAAAGAGTCACAGCGCAACTCCCTTTATTTGAGCTCCTGATGTGGACAGAATGAGGCGAGGGGATCTCAGTAGACAGAAAGCAACCCGCAGGCAATTACTCTCAACAGATGTGCACCGTACTCTATACATACCTGTACACAGCAGGTATGGGATTCTCATGCCGACATTTAATAAATGTGTTTGAACACAAAACTATACGTGGCATTGATTAACCACACAGCAGCCTGACATAAAATATTAAATGAATCCAGGCCCGCTTTTTTCAAGCAATATCTCACGAGGGGCCCAGTCATCGAAGCTTAAGCATTTTTTCATATTTCTTTTTTCATCAGCATCAAAACATAAACCCTCAAGCAGCTCTGGTTCTTGAGTAAATAAATCTTAATAATCTAGAGCACTGCAGTGTAGCTTTGAAGGAGAAACCAGGCTGGTTTTTGAACATTTCATACGCAGCGGCGTGAGAAACAAGAGACAAACAGAGGCTGTGGAAAGAGTTGGAAAACTTCCTACTGCAATACTCAAATCCATTTGGTTTAATCAAGAACTGATTCCTAATTCAGGAGGTCTAATTGGAGCAAAGATTGCAGACTGTGGCTGCTGGGGTGGAAAAAGAAACGATTATGTAGGACAGACTACCAGGCCCAGGGCCATAACCAAATACCAACGTGAAGCATGTAGTGCATTAGTTGTTTGCAAAGCAAGCAGGCATTTATAAAAGCACACACACACACACGCACGCACGCACGCACGCACGCACGCACGCACGCACGCACGCACGCACACACACACACACACACACACACACACACACACACACACACACACACACACACACACGGGGGGGAGAGGGGGGGGTGAAAGTACGAGCAAACCCAAACCTTTAGTGATTATTTGCACTAAGTGTGTCAGCCTCGAAAGGCTTACACGACTCGTTCGGTAACGTCGCCCCTGGTTGCACACGCTCATAAAAACAGCACTTCCACTCAGGATATTACGCCCAAAGCCTCGCCAAACACTCGGTTCTGCGACGCCAACTCCAAAGGTATTATGCTGCATTGGGATTCTGTTCTGGGAGCACCTCTGACGCACCGCACAGCCCTCCATCAGCGGCATTATTCAAGGTTTATGCAAAGTCATAATGCTGCTAAATTGCCTGAGCAAAGTTAAGGTGCTTAAGTGGAGGTCCAATAATCTGCCAGTTAGTAAAAAAAAACCACAAACACCCCCCCCCCCCCCCGAAAAACATAACAACACCTCGCCAAAAATCGGAATTAATCCTAATTTTAACTTTGCCGTGCTGCTTTGATTACAATTTTTCTGTCCAGTGCTTGAAAACAGAATAAAACAGATTACACTCTTTGCTGGGAGAGAGAACACTGGGAGGGTATGCAAATAATTCAGCCGATATCTGAGCTTGAATAATGCATTTCATAATCAGAAGTGGAACACCAACACTGGACGGATATATTGTATATATTAATTTCACTGATAGAATTTTGCTAGAAGCGTTCCCAAAGTTCATCAACTGCGGTGTTTCCATGAACACGGTGACCTGTGGCGGTGCCACAGCACTGCCGTACGATCCCACCACTTCAGCTTTTGATTTATGCGTTTTCCCCCAACAACACAAACATGAGATGCGCGGTAAAAGGTCTTGTTTTGATTAGGGAAAAGGCAGACATGTATGCATTCTACCTTAAAGCAACCGGAAAGATGCCATGTTCATGCTTAACTTGATCTTCCTTCTCCTAAGGGAGTTTGTTCTGCCTCGAAACATTTAATTTATATGCAGCAGGGTTATACAAACAGGTATATCAATTATTCAACACATCCTAAAGCTCCTGTTTGATATTACCGGTTTTCATTTTGATCCAAACCCAAGTAGAGCCAAAGCTCAGATCACCCAAGCAACTATTTATTCAATTACTTTTAATGCCTCTATTCTGTGTTTTACCATCATGTTTAATTGTTATATCTTTTATTTTATCTGTTTTAATCATTCTTCTCAAAATGCCTTTGAAGGCCTTTGTATTTCACCTGAGTTGAATTGTGTTATCTTTGTTTATTTAGCCTTAACCGGCTATAAAGCACTTTTTGTATAATAAATATAGAATAATTGAAAAGGCGGGTAATTTTTGTTTGTTGTACGTTATATGAAACAACAAAAAACACCCCCCTGTCTGTCTTATCCCACATAATGTTCAACCAATCACATCTTTTACAGTGTGAAAGTCACCACATCGAAAATGTTACGAGGTCTGAAACCTTGTATTTAATCAATCTTGTATGTAATTGTCATATTGTGAAATATGACAACCACTTGACAAAGCAACGGCAAACTTCCCTTTTGGCATGAATTCGGAAGATTATTTCACTGAAATAAATTCAGCATCCGAAATGACGTCATATTGTTTCGTTCTTTGAGCAGATCAGATTAACTGCAATTACGCCCCATTTGCTTCAGTCAATTATTTCATATGAGTGACACAAAAAAAGAGGAGAAGAAAGAAGGATCGTGAGTACAGGTTTTTGTTCTGCGAATGTCATGGGAGCTACATGACTGCATCCAGACAACAGCCGCGCTCTCAACAAATCCTGCTGGATGAATCATGATCTGCACGTTTTCTACCTGACAGCTGACCAGCCAAAATAAACCAATCACAGCTCAGAGCCTGATGACACATGACCAGTAGACTCTTACTCTACTTACTTAACTTTTACTTTTTCGTCGCAGATCTTAAACGTAGTCATCTTGAGGGTTAAAAAACAATGATTGTGGAGTCATCAGAGCTTTTAACCAGCTGAGATGCATTATTTTGGGGACAAAATGGTATTTACTCTCCTTTGAAACTTTTCCTGTTTACCAGTTATTCTTTGTTTGTTTATTTGCTTGTTTGTTTGTTTGTTTGTTGGGGGGGTAATTCAAGATTTATTACCAAAGGAAAATTAATAAAGTATCATCTCTTCCACTGTGGGATAATAAAGTATTGTTAAGAATAGTTTTGTCCTTGACTTACTGGTAAATTGTTGCTCTCCTCCTCAGCTGAGCAACCTTTTCAAAGTGGAGAGCCAGTTTGAACTCCGTCATACTCACAATCATCGTAATTAAACAACAGTGTGACACAAAATGACAAAATACTCAGGCTGAGAGTTCATTTTCTGTCACTAATTACAGGGGGGGGAAACGGCTCAAATGAAATAATGCTTTAAAAATCACATTTCAGTGCATCTGAGAAAGCTCCTTTCAGGCATACCAATAATGAAAATGCATCACATGTTAAACAACAAATATATATATGAGTGGACATCTCATTGAATGTCTTCAGTGCTTTCATTAAATATAACATATCACATCATGCAAAAATGTAATGGGATTCCCTGAAATATAATCATTTTCATTGTAGGTTTGAAGGCCTTCTTCAATAGAAGTGAATGCATTACAACCAAAGGAGGTCATCAATAAATATGGCGGTCACACTGTTACATCAGCCCTGACAGGTATTATTAGTCAGTGAGGAGTAGGGCTGCTCGATTATGGAAAACAAATCATAATCACGACTATTTTGGGCAATACTGAAATCATGATTATTTACAGGATTATATCTTTGAAGAAAAGAAGAGTTACTGAGAAGTGTGGATTAATGGAGAATAAAGTTTGGAGTTTCTTGCTGAATACATCGCCTCCGACTCCCGTTCATCGGCTCCACAGCATTATCGTTTTTCCTCGATTATGTGAATTTTGAGATCGTCTGGAGCCAAAATCGTAATCACAATTAAAATTCGATTAATTGAGCAGCCCCAGTGAGAAGTCAACTGAACTATGTCTCTGTCTGTACAACAGTACCTTAGATGACTGTTGAATGTGGGATGTCATTCACTCATACGCTCTTGACACAGACACAAGAACACATTCGTCTGTCCATGACGGCGAGCCAGTCTTGACTTTGGCTCCTGGCAGTTAGATGTGGGTAAATGTGGTAGATATTGTAAAACAGGTCCATGCCGTCGGTCAAACTCAAGACCATAAAGATACTAAGTGCAAAGCTGTTTTCAGCTACTAAGGACGATTTTAAATAATATGCATTGTCTTGTCTTGTCAGTGATTATGCTGGAGCTGGCCAACTAAGGCTTTGTTTACATGACAACATTTGAATAAAAACATTATTTTTACATTTTCGTTTCAGAAAAGTTTTGTGTTTACGCAGCAATGTGTTGAAAATGATGGTAAAGACACTGAAATATACACAAGTTTCATATTGGGCTACTTGTAGGTGCAGTTGTTTATTTTTATAATGAAAAAAAAAAGCACTTTAAACAATTGTGAGTACACAGATGTTTGCATGTACAGACGATAAAGTCGGATTCCTATTACAGGAGAGTGTCTTCTATAAACCTACCAAGTCCGAGGACAATATGGACTGGGAGTCATTCTCCTATGGAGGCCGGCATTGTTCTTATTTTCCATTTAGCCGAATAACGGATGAACTTGTGACAATGGCCGTGGTGCTCATAGGCAGTCGCCGTATTTCAGAAAAGTTGTGTTTTTTTCCGTTGGCTCAGAGTCAGAGTCAGCGCATTTCCAAAAATGTGCTTTTCTCCCTGCTTTACATGAATTTGAGCATTTTCAAAAAGTTCCACCCTGGGAACTGTTTTCAGCGGCTCCAATCATTGTTGTCGTGTCAATGGACACTCAAAACACAACCAAAGTTTTACCATTTCATTTGACAAATGTTGGTGGCAACATTATGTCCATGCTGCTTTCAGGCTTGTTTAAGGCTGAAAGCAGCATGGACGTAATGTTGCCTCACTCCAGATCCTGTTGCATGCTGTATAATGATTTGAACAATGGAATATTGCTGGAAGTGTTCCCAAATGTCATCAACTGCAATCCAAGTCCAGCCCTTATGCACGTTCCTATAGCAACGAAAAACTTGAGACACGCTGTAAAAAGGTTCAGTTGGTGATCATGGAAAATATGGACACATGAATTTTACCTCAATGCAGCAGGTCATGCAATATTCATGCTGAAAACCTCTGTGCACTGGGGAGGTCACCATGTGGACATGATGGAGCAAGTACAGCTTCTAAGCAAGACAGGCACTTTCTTTCTTCAACAAAGGCAAACATTCTTCTCAACAAGGATGAAAATTCCAAATAATGTCTGGAAAAAACTATCAAGGGTGATTGAATATGAGGTTTGTGTTCATTTACATGATAACATTTGTCTCTTCTCCCAACAAAAGGGGGCTGAAGTGTCATCCATAAAATCTTTGCAGAGTCATGTGCATCGCTTTTGCATATTGTTTCAAGCACTTAGATGAGAGGACTCCACAACTCATGGTCAATTTGGTTACATCTCTCAAAAATGTGATGTATTCTGAGTGCAGCTTCCTACAAGGGTGGAGTTATGTACTTCCATCAGGTCCAGGTATCACCCATTGCCTAATCATTTTTAGCTCAGGGGGAGCTGTACAGCGATTGAGGCTTTTTTTTTTTTTTTAATGTATGTAATGTATTTAAATTACCTAAGTAAGGTCGAGCTGTGACTGGTCACACGGTGAGAGTGAAACTCACATGATTAACTGGAGAAACTTGTGCTTTTATACATAGAAAATCATTGCCAGACCGGTCTGTGATTTGACTGAGGAAATGTTTTTGGCATTGAGGAAAACAGGCCCTTGTTTCGACGTCTCTCCAGCCTTTTATTCTTCCTCATTTAAACTGCTCGTCCATTTACACCAACAAACCACTTTCGCTACCTTGGATCGATACTGTGTTATGTCAATCTATGCAGTTATACTAAAATGTTGCAGGTCGTTACTTTAAGTGGGCCGCCGCCGATCTCCAAAGGAGGGCCACTTTGCCGCTGTCTGTTATGCTGACAGTGGTAGCTAATCTTTTTGTGTACAGGCAGAGGCGTTTGTCTGACAGGAAGCTATTGTCCTTGCCGCGTGTGAATGACACGGCTGATACCGGTGTCAAGTTACCTGAATCATGCGCTGACGAGTGCAGCTCGTGTTCATCCATGAGACACAAGGAATCTGTTCTCGGGGTAAAGGAGTCGTTTTGCATTAGAGTGATGAATATGTCAACAATCCGTATCAGAGAGGCTTCACAGCGGGAAGCAGGCACACTTTAAAGGTGGAGTATGATAACAGAGGGAGAATTTGTTTTAAGTGACATTGTAGCGTTGATAAACCACATGGAAGGTTACAACACGAGGAAGAAGGCACATTATCATGACATAAACCATGAATCCAATGTCCCATACATTCTTCGTGGTATACATGTTCGGTTTCCTGTTTCTGACATAAACAATAAGAACAACACTGCTCTTTTATTCTTTTAAGATTATTATAGTTATTATTTTAAAAAGCCAGATAAATAGAGGCATAATTAAATCACAAGTAGCATAATTTTGTGTAATTATGCTTTTGTTTTGTTCAAAACTCACCAGCAGCCTTTTAAATGGCGCTCTAAAACCACAGGCTCCGAGTCCCCAAGTTCTTAAGATTAGTGAGTGAAGTTTAACTGAACTAAAAGTTGGAAAAAATTGAAACTTTCAAGATTTTGTGTCCCAAAGAAAAAAAAAAAAACATACTGTCTCACTCCTTTTGGGAAAAATCCCACTACCATCGCACTACAAATCTTATTAATCAATAACTTCAACTATACAAGCTCCAGAGTAATGGGCTGCCACAGTAAAGCGTTCAGGCAGCTGATAGGGGTCAAGGGTCATGCTCAGGGACTCATGGCGGTAACTTGAGAGTTGCAGGATTCAAACCTGCAAACTTCCAATCCTGCAGCAGCAGCGGCAACCTTCATGGGTGAATGTGATTAACAAGGTAAAGCGCTTTGGGACTGCTTACACAGTTCAAAAAGCGCTATGAAAGTGAAGTCCATTTACCGTGCGAATGCAAACATATATTCCCACATATGAATGTAATCTGTGAAGCATATTCACTGTTGAAACAATGTCATGTATATGATAACATATGTACAAGATGTTTTAAGTACCAAATTATCTGTTGTTGTTCTTGTTTTGGCATAGGCCCAATTTCAAGTGAAAAAATGAGGAAGCTTTTATTTTAGGCATCTGTTTACATGAAACCAGTGTTTGGACTCATTGATCATGCAACTTTTTGAAATTGCTCTGACTGTCTCCGTAGAAATGGCCAAATTGTATAATTTCTGAAATGCATGTGCAGCATGGTCGTAGCAAACAGTTTTCCTGCCCATGTGCCAGTAGATGGACAATAACAACAATGGAGGTCTCCCTACTACAAAAATAACCAACAGTGCCAACTCGTAGCCCAAGCATGCTCACAACATTCTTTTCAGCATTTCTGCTATTGCACATTTTCAAAAACACTGATGTGTAAATATTTCTGAAACAGAAACACAGAAGTGCATTCTCACTCGAAATGTTGTGTAAACAGAGCCTTAAACTCTACGTGTCTTTAAGAAGGATTGATTTCAATGGACGCGTCATTTGAATTGCTGGCCAATTTCACTGTAACACAAGTGTCATAATGCTCACGTGTTAGCTCCAAAATGTATACATTAACAAAAGAATACATACAAACAAAGGAAAGAAAAGCTTATTTTGATTCGTAGTATTCATTTAGCACCCGCTTCAGAATTTCAAAAACAATTACAGTATATGGAGACCTAATTTTACATCATATCAGTCCATCAAAATTCCTCTGCTGAAAAAAATGACCCTATTTACACTTGTTGGACTGATGTTTGTTAAAAGTCACAGGAACCAGCTGTTAAGGAAAATGACTTTTCTGATGATGAAACAACAAACTCGTGACCCATTTTGCATCTTAAGCTAATGGGCTTAGAAGGAAAGCCATGTAGGCTCTGAGGAGGCCTGTTTTCAAGTAAAAAGCAATATTGGCAGTGAAATTGTCAATATATTTTTCCAGCAATACAAGGTTTTGGTAGCGTTATTCTTCGAGTTGCAGTAATTTAATAAGGCTTTGATTTTTTTATTTTTTATGTCTAAAGTTAAAGTCATTGCCGATTCCAGAGTCAAAACATGCAACAAAGTAATGAAAGCTTGAAGCATTTCAGCTCTGCTCTAAAGTCAGCTAAACTACTCATGACCTTCAGGTTCTAAGCCCTTCAATCACTCACACCTTTTGGCATGTGTTTTGCAGATGACTGTATGTTTTGAATGGTTCCCCTCATACACTTGTAATCATATAAATATCCAGGAGCTCCTTCTGGATTTGAAAAGTGTCAGTCTTTGCCCGTTGTGACACACTCTGACACACAATGCGGCATGGTAATACACGGTTAACGTCAGTCACTTTCTAACTCAGTCAGGACTTCTCAAAAGTGCCAGGTTGAATGAGCAGTAAACATAATACATGTCCATCAAGATGACAGGCATCCTGCTTTTTTTGGAGGGGCCGGTTTCATTAAGACCTCAGGCTCTCAAGTCTATTGATCTGTCCAATGTGATGTAGCCCTAATCTGTTTCACTTTCTGACAGCAGGGACACATGCAAAGCAATCCAACGTGGGTTGATGCATATAAGAACGCTGCGGTTCGCTATTTTGAGAAAACTGTCAAAGTTTGGCTTCCCGACTCGTTTTGAGAGCAACTTTATTTGCCGGATGTGAGGAATGATTTATTTGTGAGAACAGACAATTCTCACAAACAAATCAGGTTAACGTATTTCAGCAGTGTCATGTGACATGCAAAATACAAAGCTTTGAATGCTTGGGCAGAGAATTGAGTTTCATATAGAACTGTTGTGATGTATTTATTTCATATCAGCTGAGAAGTGGTGCGGACAGGTGACAGTCTTAATGATGTTAAGGCACACTGTTGTGAAACTTCTATACATTTTCCAATACAAGATCTATATTCAAAAGGTAGAAAAAACTAACGTCAAATAAACCTGAACCAAGCACACATGACTGAATATTTGCATTGCGTTATCTACAGTTATTAAAAAAACATGACAGACAAGCTTATTTATCTGGCTGCATGTTATTATTGCTGATCTCTACCAACATAAATCAATTCCTAATGTTTTCGGTCTTTCGAAACGTTTTAGCTTTAGTGTTAACCTTTTGTTGTCATTATATTCAGGCTGCTTGGATTAACTAGGAGTTTACAACTCGAGAATTGTAAAAATACAAAAAAGTGCAACGAATGAGTGATTCTGCTGCTATGTTCTTTGAATATTCAGTATCTGGTAATTCACTCTCACAGTTTGTTTTCAACTGTGTATATCACAAGTGTGTAAAGGCTGTCTGTGATTTAATAGTCTTCAAGCAAAATTCATATAAGCTACTGTGGTGACTGTGTTCACAGCTTTACTTCTCTGCTTTCCAATAGTTCCCCCCCCCATATTTTTGAGACATCGTAAACTCTTGAGGATTATATTGGTGTTGCGACGTACACATGCCGAATCCTGTTTGGGTTTAACATGTGAAGGAGGGAAACATGTTTATGACTTTTTCTCATGAGACTGTGCAATATTCTGTCATTTGTTGATGTAATATTATGGACTTAGCTGAAATAGCCCGTTTTAACTCACGCTATTCCCTGTCTCATGTTACAGAAGCCATTTCCGTGTCCTCCTGCACCAAGTCCATCAATCCACCCTGAGGTATCTATTTTCTCTTTGTGCCTGGCAGCTCCATTTCTAACATACTTTGTTCAATATATCCACTATCTCTCCAACATATGTCAAGAATAACTTACTTTTATATTATTTGCTCACAACTAACGATTGAACACAAACAACCTAATGGCCTCTTGCCGAATGCAGGGAATAAAATCCTGTGTGCACTGCATTGATATATTATTGTTTTGACATTGTTCTTGTCCCTGTGAGCTGTTTTGAGGTTAGCCTTGTTTTTCCAGGAACAGGCATGTGTTGTTTGTTGTCACAGAAATCTGTACGACCCATGTTCAAACCATCTCGCTTGATCTCAACTCCTCTGGTTTGTTCCTTTTAAGTTATGTTCATTTTCCTCCTGCAAATAAAAATATCAGTATCTTCATTTGCTTCTCCTCCAGCTCAGCTTCCTCTCTTTTATACAGTCAGTACCAGTGGCCCG
The DNA here is from genome assembly GCF_963422515.1 of Blennius ocellaris. Lineage (NCBI taxonomy): Eukaryota > Metazoa > Chordata > Actinopteri > Blenniiformes > Blenniidae > Blennius > Blennius ocellaris. The sequence goes on along the minus strand of NC_137660.1, from coordinate 8,938,503 downwards.
CAAGTAACACGCCCACCAATCATGAGATTTGTGTGTATGTGGGGGGGGGGCTGTTGTGGCATGAAGACTTGACAATGGTGGATAAAGTAGTGTATGAAATAAAAAAAGAGGAGTAAGGAGAAAAACATGTTTAAAACTGAGGAAGAGAGAGATTTGGTGTTGAGACCTCCAATAGCTCAGCAAATAAAGAAGAAAAGGTGATTTAAGTTGCATCCATTTTGGTTTGCGAGCAGCCGGAATGCAGAAGTAAACAAGAAAGGTCTGAACAATCACAGAAGGGTTCGTGGACCATACAGTCGTGTCAAGGACAAGGGTGCCAGGTGGGCAAAAAATATGCGAATACACCATGCAGGTCATTCTTCCCTTCTCTGTACTTCTCTACCAGCCAGTTTCAGCTAAAAGAACATTATGTATCCTTACATACATACCGATAGTAACTTATCAACTCCTCCATGGGGACAGAACCATCAAAATGACCTCATAATGTATCAGGGTGTCAGAAAGGCCAAGTAAGACAAAGAGCTTTTGGGACAACTATGAAAATAAGGTTGTGTCTGATGAATGGCAGGAAATCGGCAGGCTGCAATCCTTGAGCAAGCGACAGCACTTTGAACGGTAGGAAACTGTAATTAAGTTGCTTGTTTGGCTCTTGAACAGTTTTAATGAGGTATTTCAAGAATACTTGGACTAGGCCTTATTGTCTTCATTGAGTTATTCCCTGAGGTGTTCATGGTTTGCAACTTCATCAGCTTACCACCTTGTTGAATCTAATTTCATTTTGTGAAAGACTTTGGCAGGAAATAAACGCATGCATGCCTCACAGGCTTTTGTGTGGAGGTAATGAAAATATTTGATCAGATAAAGGTTCTGGCTTACAGATTTTTGAATGTAGCTGATCTCTGACAGGAAGCACACTTGTTTATTCTCGTTTTCTGTCAGTGGAATAAGATTTCCCCCAAATAAATTGATAAAATGCACAACGTGTGGTAGTATTGCAGTCAAGAATATGTCATGGGATGGGGTCATGCTCTTCAGCTAAATCAATGCCTGAACTCACATTGATTGACAGCACATGCAATCTCACTTTATTCGAATTCTTACGGTATAATGGTTATTATTTATTTTCAGAATTTAATAGCAACTTTTGTGTTTGGAAAATATATGGTACACACACAGATCCAACACAGAGCTGCAGAGGAGCATTGCTTCTTTTTCCCCCAGTTTGTATCAATATTATTATTTGTCTCTGTTCATATTGTTCTATATCTTCATCTTGATGATAAGACATGAATGAAACAAATGCTCTTGCTGTCAAGCTGTCTTAAAAGCTGCCAAATGAACATTTTAATATGATTGCGAGAGCAGCTCATAATGTTACAATACAAATTAGTATGGTCTCCTAATAACTTGTTGGGTTTTTTTTTATTGCACCTCAATCCCTCATCATATTTGCAGCACTTCACTGATGCACATCTTTAGACCTGCTCACAGACTAAAAAGCAGATCAAACCTCAGTTCTGCTTCTCCTGTACAACAAGCTTGCTGCATTAATAAACTGTGCGAGCAATGCGAGAGTCAGGGAGCCCTGATGTTGCTTTGAGCTATAAACTGATTGTGTAAAAGACGAAAAGCAAATTAAAGGAAGACAAATTATAAGTGTAACAAATAATGCCCCCCATAACATGAATATTTTAACAAACCAGGTGAGACAATTGCAATAAATTCTCATGCGCATCGCTGCTTGTAATAAAAACTTCATTGAAACACATCTGAGACTTATTAGAGGAGTTTTTCAGTCATTAGTGAGACACATTTGCTGAGCCATAAGGATAGCTTTAAGAAAATGATTTGGTTATCACCATGTTTGTTTGTTGTTGGTTTTTTTGTTTGTTTTTCTTTTCCTCCAGGCTAGTGTGCCCAAGATAGACATTCTGCTGCTGAGAGATAATTTTCTTTTTTCTATTACTAAAAGGCATACCCCAGTCATAAAAGCAAGGACATGGCCCGTAAAGTATTTCTTCTCGCTGTGGAGATTTCTTTTTAGAGTTTGATGAAAACAATTTGATAAACTACTGAGGTTCCCGACAAGCTGAATCAAAAAAATATATATCAGTACTGATATACACCATTTGTTAAGGGTTGACATTCACGTTAGTTTATCTTTTTGCATGTATTAAAATGAAATCACATTGACAATCAAAATTATTCCTGATACATTGAAATACCAGTGATTGTCATATTTATTGGCAGATTGCATTATATAATAGTAAATAATTTAGTTAATGGCGATCTGGAGATTAGGGAAACAAGTTTTCAACCACCGTTGGGCGCTCCTGGTCCCGCATGGTTTCAACACACCTGATTGTCATGAGTGGCTTGTTATCAGGCTTTCTGCAGAGCTCCGTGAGGATACGATCATTAAATTCAGGTGTGTTGGAAAACATGCAGGACTGTGGCCCTCCAGGACCAAGAGGGCCCATCTATGCTTTCAATAAAATCTTCTTACACCAAGGCCTTAATCCCCAAACGTTTTTGTTTTTTGTTTTTTTTTCCTGGAAGATCATCTGTTGTGAAGATTTCTACGATGATCCAGACCATGTTGTCTACTGTGGGGAACATCTGAAAATATGCACGGTATCAAACAATAGCGTCAGTAAATAAGTAAATGGAGAATGATGTAGAGGTTGATAGATTATTGTGCCATCCGTAATAAAGACTGTGATCACTATGGTTCCACATGGAGCATGCTCACTGCTCCTCTTGAAGGTTTGAGCTCCTAATTAACAGTGTATCCTTTTTCACTTTAAAATGTTGTGTAACTGGAGCCTAAATATACTGCCTTCTGTTCAGTTATTTGTTTATTGCAGGGGCAGATCATCTCAAAACAGATCAAACAGAACTGTAAACTCTTGAACATCGAGAGTAAGAAATAACACAAGTAGCTTGAAACCCCACACATTGTTTCCACAAGTCTGTTGTTGACCTTTCTCATATGCGTCACATTGAAATATGATTTTGTTAAAAAAAAAAACGGTTGGGCTCCAAAGACAAACAAAATTGTTTGTGAATGCGTAATGGTCGGAGGCATTTACTTCCTCATACAAACCAGGCTTGCCAACTCTCACACACCGAGTACGAGATCGTTGACTCAATATTTCTCGCTCTCACAGAGCGCACACACCTTCCCTCACACAACACTGTACTTTTTAGCTCCATGCTTAACTTTCTATGTTTCACATGAAATAATAATTCCATTCAGTTATTATTCATCTCGAAGCAAAATGAGCAACCACTTCATGGCAGATTTCCATCATTCCTCCAACTATTCATTGCAACCTTCCAACTATTTGACAGCTTTTAATCTGTCTTTTTTAAACTAAAAACAAATACTTGCGTAAAAGTACAAGGTGGGAAATACTAGTTGGTTCCTCTGATCGATTCCTTCTTTCAAATGTTTCTCACGTCTTCCTGAGGCAACTCACACACACCATTACCACTATCTTTGATGGACATGGTAATAAAGCTTCATTCGGGTTTTACTTGGTTCCCGTCTGTCTACGCTGCTGACACCAGGAGGAATGTCCAATAGTAAGTGGTGAAAAGATGACTCCTGTGTGGATGGAGAGTTCGTACTGTGTGAAATGCTACAAAAGGAGATCGAAGAGGAGAGAAAAGGCCCCACCTGCCATCGTGACTGGCTGTCAATATTGGCTGTTACATCAAGACCATTTCCCACCCACAATAGTTTGTGGATCTAAATGTTGAGGCTTGCCCGCCAAAGTGATGTTGCGAGGTGTCCTTTTAGTCCAGCTAAAGTTGTTTAACTTACCCCATATCAATGAATTAAATAGGCTAAACCTGCACAAACAACTCCCATAAGGCACAATCTTTTGATAATTTCTAACATTTATGAGCTCAGTCTAAAGAAAAGTATTATGCCACTTGGTGTTTTGGCTTCATAAGTATTTAAAACAAACCAGGTAGGAATGAATGTCTGCCTACTGGCTAGAGTACCCCTGCTGCTACATGCGGTGGATTATAATAAATACAAGGCTGCATATAATCCTCACCCACTCGCCAGAGGCATGTGCGATTTTTAAATCTCAGGAAAGTCAAATATTAAGATTGCCGCGCTATCCGTAGAGTGAGAGCAGGCTCAAGCAAAATGTGATTCGAACAGATGAAGTGGAAGGGAACACAGGAAGCCCACCTCGCCTCAGCTTTTAAAACACCAGTCTGATATTTCCCTCAAGCCTTCCTCAAGTCTTCCTGTGTTTGTTCCCAAACCAATCAGCGTGTTTCCTTTTCTTTCTGGGATCTCCCAAACCATTTATCCCTCTCCCAGCATGTAGATCCAAATCTTTAAAACATGAAGTTCATTTAGCTTCTCCGTAATTCTCTGTTGAACTGTTGATAAGTCTTGCTGATGATGACTCAGGGAAAAAAAGCTGCAGCATGGGGAAAAGTTCTTTTATCTTCCCATCTTCCGCATTTGAAGCCGACTGCTTATTTGCTCGCCTCCGCCTGCCTGGAGTTCAGCTGTTTAATACCGTTGCTCTGACAAAAGCAGGTGACACTTTAGCTCGCTCAAAGAAACCACAGCAGCAGCAGCAGCAGCAGCAGCAGTGCTAAAACAGGACTGTTGTGTCCCTGCCACGATTTGTTGACACATGCATTCAATGGATCAATGGAATATGACATAATACACAGTTTTATACAAATCAGCATGTTGCTTTACAATATGGCATCCAAAGCTACGGACTTACTGAAATAAAACCAATACCTCTCCCAAACGTTTGCACTTTAACCAAACTGCTGCAGCAAGGTGATGCTTTCATGAGAGCTACTTGTTTAGGGGACTAGAAATCAAACAAACACAAGGAAGAAGAACATCTAGCTTATCGATTGTCCAAGACCGAAAACCAGTGATGTAGTTCAGGGTATATACAGGCCACTTGTTTTTTAGTCAGCATTGCCTACACCCAGTTCCAAATCCCCTCTAATGCACAAGTCAACTCTGCTTTGCTTGAGGGAGACCAAAGAGCTCTGGTGTGAAACATTTCAGTCTGCTGTGTTTCCATTAATGTGTCCTCATCACCAACACTAACTTTTCACTTCGGTAATAGCGAGAGAAATGCAGGCTCAATTGAGATGCAACCGAACCATGGATACAATAAAACTTTGGATTCAATTGGATTAAAGCATTGTGTAATTATGATAAGCATGAAAATTAACTTAGACTGCAAGAGCTAAAACAACATCCGAGCTATGATTTGTTTACAGGTTGTAATGTAAAGGATATGTAAGGCTGTGCAAATGTGGATAAAAACTGTATATCTTGTTGGTCTAGGTATCTTTGGATTCAAACTGGCCTTTTTTTTACACCAGGTCAGAACATGAATGACAGACAACATAGTGGACAATTCCTTAAAAAAAAAAAGGAAGAAGAAAAAAAAGCTGTTCACAAGAGTAATTGTGGTATTGTGGTGGGGCAGCTGAGTCCTCCCTATCAGCTTTTAAAATGTCAAAACAACTAAATGGCTTCCCCATTTGCACAATAAATAAATAAATATTATGAAGAAATGCTAATTCTAATGTCACATTCTGTGTGAGGTCCTTTTCTTCCTTTTTACTAACTGTTTTACAGCGAGAATTTAAAAGTGTGTGGGACTAAAGCTACTGCTTTTTAAAATAAGTTTTCATAAGGAAATTGAACTTGGAGATGATGTTAAATGTAAAAAAAAGAAAAAAACAATTGGAAGGACACCCAAATAATAGATATTCAAACAGTCAAAATAATACCTTTTATTATGAAAAATGTTCATAATGGAGTTTATTCATGTGTCTACCACATATTGGACCACAGTCGCCCAATCTAAAATAGAGTGGTCATCTATTAATCGGAAGTTCTCGGTTTGATTCCCCATCACCCCGTCTAAATGTTGTGTAATGTAAGTGTCCTTGAACAAGACACTGAACCCTAAATCGGTTAAAATTGATACACTGAGCACCTTGCACCTTGCACTTTTCCAAATTCAAACTAATTAGCTGTAAGGCTCTTCATTTTTGTTCTTGTGGGATTCAACTGACCACAACATGGTGATTGCAAGCAAACCAACAGAGAGGATATAGCATTGCTAGCTGATAGTCTTTACGTGGCAACTCTTCAAGTGGAAACTGTACAAAATGTACTGCATCTGTTTTGTCTAAGCATATTAAAGGTTGCTGGGTGTTTAACAGTACCATGTGGAGTTCTTGTTTTTTTTTTTTTTTTTCCTCTATTGTGACACAAGTAAAAATAAATGAATTAAATTAAAACATCACTTGGACCCACTGAGTAATTCTGTGCTGTGAGTCCCTCCTCCAGCATCACAAAGTGCAGCCCCACCATGTGCTTGATGTTCTGCCACAGGCTACTCAGCTGTTGGCCTCTTTTTTTTCTCCTTCTTCTTCTTCTTTTTTTTAATGTCCTACTTTCCAACAACCAGGATGAAGGTTTTTTGGAACCTGGGGATAAATTCCCCTACATCTGCACATGCTTCCCGCTCAATGCCTCAGAAGTCATAACTTGCACAGTGGAGCAGCAAATGTACGTTACATTGTGATCGTGAGTCACATGTGACGACGGCCGGTGGGGACCGAGCTGGAAGGGAGCCAGGTAGGTTTGCCCTGCAAACGGTGACAGCTGTGCTGCTGCTCTCATGCAGAACTTATGTCAGTCTCCCATTATTATTACTGTTTTATTTCTATTATTTATAGCCACATCATACATCAAAATATCCCTGGCTGTCATGACAATGATCTCATGAGAATGCCTTTGTCTTGAAAGTTTGAATCCAAGTATGTGCATGCTGACATGAGATGTGGCGCTTGCAGCTTAAGTAACTTGAGCGAGGCGAAGCCTCTGTCAGCATTGCACCCATAGGGGATTAATGGTGGAGGATAAAACGCTGCCCTTAGATTCATTTCAACTAACTCGAGTCATGCAGCCTGGTGCCTGCCACCCAGCAATATCGAGATAACAATTGGTAGATAGACCGAAACGTGATAACCTACAGTGACACGCCAGTGCTGAGCAGTGTGGGGTGGCTAATGCAGATAAAAAAAACAAGACCTTTTATCATGAGACTGAAAATGAAGATAACCTTCTGCCGAAGAACATAAATACAAGTTGTGTTTCTTTTTTTCTTCATAGGTACTGATTCCAATGAGAGCAGATGGGGAAAATTGTATTCGGCCCCGTTTACATGACGTTAGTGAAAATTTGTCGTTTATTGCATTTTTGTATCAGAAAAGTTTTGCGTTTACACGTTATATATAGAACGTGTAATATATATATATACACACACACACACACACACACACACACACACACACACACACACACACACACACACACACACACACACACACACACACACACACACACACACACACACACACACAGACACACACACACACACACACAAATTATATCTATTATTTAAAAAATGTCCGATAACTGGCATTCAACCACGATGTGTTGCAAACAGCGTGCAGTGTGAGTATACAACTTTATAAATCAACAAAGTAGCAAAGTTATGTGCAGATTGTGTAACTGGCCAAGTTGCACATGTGCAGGGCAACTGAAAGGCCAAAAAAAACCGGAAAAAGTTGTTCAGGGTTACAAAGCCTGCTGAATTAGTTTATTCTGCTCTACTGAGCTTCGAAAATTCCTTTCATGCCAAGCAATGCCTTAAAAGCTTTTATAAATCAAGAAGATTATGTTGGCGAAAACTTCAAAATGCGATCTAAATCCCTGGGACATGTTGACTTCTTGCCGGTAATCGTGTCACGAGTTGCTTTGAATGGTGTCACTTTTGGTCCGTTGTGAAAGTTTGTTGTTTGTTGATGTGGAGGCGAATTAGTTTCCTGGGGATTAATGAAGCTGTCTAGTCCAATCTAATCTAATCTAATCAGTAACAGTTGTCAGCCCGCAGATGACCCCCCTCAGAGCAACAGTGGCACTGCAGCACTTCTACTGGTGATGAGTGAGTGGCAGCCGAAGCAGTCTGTAACGAGGATGCCAAGTTAGATGTACTGTGAGTCCTTATACAAGTGGAGCACCAGGCTATTGTGTTCGACACTATACACTTGAGTAAATTATGGGAACTACCGGGTTGAATAAGCTGTGGCTAATGGTGTGTGCGATTAACTTGAGTGCAGTGGAGTCTGTCATGAGGTGTGATCAGTCTCCATCACGACTGGAACTGCAACACGGGGGGCGAAACAGCACCAGTGGGTAGATGCCCCCCCGACCCCGACCGTTACCCCCCGCGCTCAACTTTCTGCATGCTGATGTTCACAAACTGAAGCCAGTGTGGAACAAAAAGAGGACTGATGAGTTGATTTTACAGGGAGAGCTGAGGAGTCGACGGTCAGTTCGGACACCATCAATGTGGACTTCATACATGAATACTGTTAAGGCGTGCTTACTTTTTGGACAAATTGGTTCACAAAACAGAATTTTCAAATTGAGCATGCCAGTCACTGCAGCTTTCATTGAAAACCCTCTACAGACTTTGATTTTGGAAATATTTCTTGTCTAAGCCACTGCAGGACCTGGGCAAAGGCTGTGGAACTGGAACTGCATTTGTTTCCAGAGTATGCTACTGTAATTCCCTATTATCACAGTGTCCAAATAACTGTTTCAAAAAATCCTTCTGATTTGAACTGTTAAATCGAGAATATAAATTAAAATCCTTATTTTAACTTATCAAAAAATCAGGCTCCATCAGAATTGTTAGTCCCATATCTCCCCAGACACTTCAGAGTGCTACTTACTGGAGGTTCCTGGGTTTTCTCGAGGTAGAGCTTTCAGCTATCAGGCTCCTCTCATGTGGAACCATCTCCCAATTTCAGTTAAAGAGACTGACAGTCTATCTTTAATGTTAGGCTTAACACTTTTCTATTGAATAAAGCTTACAGTTAGGGCTGGTTCAGGGCACCCCGGACCATTTTCTAGTTAAGCTGCCATAGGTTACCCCCCCCCCCCTTTTTTCTCTCACCTTACCCCCCTCTCTTTACCTCCCTACAGGATCTCTGACAGTGGAATTGAAGTTGTGGCCCTGATTCATCTCCAGCGAGTGCACCTCTGTAATGTCTGTCTGTCCAATCTTTTTCTCTCCTTTTATCCCCTCACCCCAACCGGAATAGCAGAAAGCTGCCACCTCTGAGCCTGGTTCTGCAAAGGTTTATTAAAATAAAAACAGGACAGTGCCCTGAACAGTGCCCTGAAAGGACTTTGTTGTATTCAGTGTTATATAAATAAAGTTGAATTGGATTGAAATGAACTGAATTGCGGGTGACTTTCAACTCTATAATGACTAAGTTCCACAAGAATATCAACTGGGATTCATGCCACTTCGGAGGCAGACGTTGTTGTGATTGTCCATCTACTCTTACATGTGCAGAAAACCAATTTACTACGGCCATGGTGCACATGCGCCATTTTCGAAAAGTTACATTTTCTCAAAATTTGTGCTTTCAGTACCATTGTCATGTACACAAACCAAAATGCAACAAAAGTTTTCCATTTTCACTTGAAATGGTTGTCGTTGTAAAACTATCCCAAATTTGATCACTCACTATGCCACTCTATCAATATGTTTCTTCAGTTTTTAATCCATTCCCAAAAGCCCAGGAAGAGATGTTAGTGTCATTCAAATGTGAACAGTTGGTGATCTTGTCGCGAGCACAGGCGAAAGCTGGCGCAAGGCAGGGTTCGGTTGTCTATCCCAAATCTCCTGAAGTCCACTTCGGCAGCGCTCCAAAAAGAAAGCGTATGTGCTGCATTTCCTGGACCAAGTGGTAACTTCCGCTGAAGGACTACGGGCTACAAGGTTCGGCTACAGTTTTATTGAGGGCAGTGGTGACTTAGAGGTTAAAGAAGCCAGTTGGAGTAGAAGGGTTATCACTGTGAATCCCTGAACAGGACCCCGGACCCCCAGCGGCTGCCCGGGTGCTGCACCGCCGCAGTCTGAAGTGAAGGGTCATGAACAGGAATGGCTAAATGCAGAAAATGTTCCCCAATAGGATGAATAAAGTTTGATTTCTTTCTTTTAATTGAAGAAGGTAACCAGACTTGGTTTTGAATCAAACTGAGTCTGCCTGGTTTGAGACAGTTTTTTTTCACAACAATATCCAGAGTTCATCCAGGTGATGTGTTTAATGTTTGAGGCTCAGTCTCACAACTTATTTAAGAGATTCTCTCTTCGTTGAAACAAAAGAAATATTTCTTCAAAGCAATTTTATAATACCCCACACAACAAGGCAGGGCCACTGGAAGTGATTTTGAACGGGGGGGTGCAGTGAAAAAATAAATAAATTGTGGGACAACAAACCTATGAGCCTATAGGCCTATTTAAAATACAGTTTAAAAACAAATACACTGATTGAAATTCACTACTTTATTGTCATATACACTTTAGTGCACAGAGCCAGGGCCTGTAATGCACAGACATCATCAGTTCTCAGATGAATATATGCACTATTAGTTAAACTTCACAATAACGCTATAACAATGCAATAGATTTGGTCAGCTGACATGAACCTGAGTCACTGCACCATCTACGTTTATGTCACGCCACTCAATTATCTCCAAAATCCTTTTATGCACACCAAAAGGAAATAATCTGACTATTTAAGCACATTACTGAACAGCTCTCAACATCCATTACGCAAAGAACACACGCACAAAATAACACTTTCCGTCTCCATCTCCAACCTTTTAATGCAAACCATAAGAATATAATCTCTGACGGAATGGATGTGAAGAGTTAACAACTCTTCACATCCATTACACACAGAACACACGATCAAAATTTCATCTCAAGCCCAAGAACCTCGCAGAAATATTGTAGTGTGACCAGGGGTGGACCGGGGAAAAAAAATCAGCCCTGGCATTTTTGGCCCAGACCGGCCCACAGCATTATCGTTTGACTGAATGAAGCACTGATTTTTGATTGCAAAGACTAAATCTGACAAAGAGGTCAAAGACACAACATCTGCAGCAGCAGCAGCAGCAGCAAAGACCAGCCTGATTTATCAAACCAAATAAATGAGATGAGCAAAAAACTAATTTGACAATAAACACCAACACAGTAGCAGCAAATAAAAGGATCATAATGGCACCGATGAACAGTATCCCATTAAACAATTGACCTTTTCAGGGCGCTTCCTTGTTTTCCTGGCTGAGAGTCTTTGATGAGGATGGTGAAGAGAACATCACTCTCAATGGCTAACAGAGAGTTGGTCAGTCTGTTCTGGCTCATTGTGGCGTTACATTTTCAAAAGTCCAGGTTTTGAGAATGAGCGCCCTCTATTGGCAGTGGTTCCAGGTGAAGGCAAATAGAATCCCAGCGTCAGCCTGTGGAAACACAGACTGACGTCTCTTTCCTCCTACAAGATTCAGCAGTGAACTCGATGAGCTGTTCTCCTTAATGAATTCTTTGATTTGTCCAATTTAATCCACGAAATCTTCCTCAAGATCAGTGAATCAAAACCTTTTACTTTAGGAACGCAAATGTTTACCACTGTAAACCCAGGTGACTTCCACCAGCCTGTACAATTATTAAAAAGTTGAAAGAACCTCATAACAGCCTATATGTAAAATAGTTTCTTTGTTATAATCAGTAATAATGATTTATTTCTCTCTGAGGATAAACCCTTTGGTTTACACGATTTACTGGGTGCTTTGTGGTCTGTGTGTCAAAATCATTTCCCAAGATATTTAGAAGGAATTTCTAAATTGTGCAAAATATTTTTAATAGGCTACATTTTTCTGAAATCTCCCTCTAGCCACTGGGGGTGCTGCAGCACTCCCACTTCCCGCGGACCAGCAACTCGTGAGGATAATTGGAATTTCAGCATTGTTTTGTGCATGGCTGTTTAGTGTTTCGTGGCCCTGCCCTCTGAAAATGTCTTTGCAAAGCTGCCACAGCGACAGCAAAAAAAAAAAAAAGAAGCTGTCAACACACACACACACACACACACACACACACACACACACACACACACACACACACACACACACACACACACACACACACACACACACACACACACCGCACAAACAATTCATAAAAAATTAAAGAGCAGATCTAAAAATAGCCAGGGCTCCTTCAAAGATTGTCAGCCTACGTGTTGGTGTGCATCTTCTACAGTTGAATCTCAACAAACAGAATCTCTACCACTGCCTGACATGATTACTAATTCACATGCAACATCTTACTTAATCAGAGTCTCTCTTTGAGCAAACTGACCCACAAACATTACCGAGCAGCCTTGGTGGCCTCATTCAGCCATTATCATGTGAAAGTCTTGTTTACAATGTGGAAAAAGATGCCAAGGGGTCACCGCCGGGACATTCGCTTTAGCGAGAATGGTGTTTCTGTTAACGCGGGGAATGAGACTCATTTCGAGACAATGTGTGTGAGGAATTCTGCATGAGAAGTTTTCAATGTCCTCTTCTACCTAAACATTTACTAACAGAAAAAGAAAAAAGAAAAGTTTATTGAGGGCCACAGGGATGTCTGATGCTAAAATCCAATGTCAAGATACGTCCATTTGGGGCACGATGATGTACATTAGTAAAACACATTATGACACATTCTGTCATTTCTGTGCTGCATGTTTGGTTAAAAGCGTTGTTAGTGGAGTTGACTTTGATTTCCAAAGTGAATAATTTGTTTCTCCAATGAGCATCCCATGTTCAATAGCCTGGGCACCAACAATTCAGTGAAGGTCAAATGAATGATTATTTTGGTGGTGGCACAATCGGCTCTGCAGTATTGCTGAATTCATGATTGTATGCTGAAAGGTCAAAATAGCTCCTTCCATTTCTTAATTTAATTTCATTGTGCGACATTTACGACTGCCATCAACAAATTATTTTGTCACAACTGCTTTTCTTTTGGTGGCATTTCAAAGCAAAGTACAGGCTTCAAGCCTTTCTATATGGAGTTTCCATATTCTCCCCATGCATGCTTGGGTCTTCCTCGCCTGGCTGGGAGTCCATCTGCTCAGAGGTTGTGATCCGGGGCAAACAAAGAACCCCAGGTGATCGTGGCCGTCCACCCCTTCTCGATCTCGACCAAGATGACTGCCCGCTCCCGGCAGAGTCACCTGCTCTCCCTGCCATCCGCCCCGGGTTGCAGACAGACCGCTCACCACCGCCAGTCCCCACCGCTGCTCAACCGCTGCTCAACCACCTCATCTTTCCCCAGCTCCGGTCACCAACACCACCAGACGCCTTCGTCCTCGGTTAATCCACACGACACTCATCGTCTGCAACAGCATCACCAGGTACATTCACTTTTTTCAACACCACCACATGATGATTTCCTGGAGCCACTGTCGTGCTCCAAGTATAATGAGCAAACCAAATTTAAATTTTTTATTTTCTATCAGGGATGGTAAGAGAGGAGGAGGAACTTGCATCCATCACAAAAGACACATTTTGCACATCTAAAGTGGCTTTTAATAGTTTTACCTCATTTGAATATCACACTTTTGTTTTTTGCATCCCCACATCCTCTTTTTAATTATATACAGACCACCCCATCATTCTAGCATTTTTATTCCTGAATTTTTATCAATTATTCACACAAAGTTATGAATGAATTTTTAATCACTGATGATTTTAATATACATATAGATAACTGCCCGGACTCACTGTCCAGAGAATTCTTAAACCTCCTTCAACACGTCACACAGCTGACTCACAACAGAGGTCACACCCTGGACCTGGTCATTTCTTATGGCCTGACAATCAGTGTGACCTCTGTTGTTGACCAGGTTGGGTCCGACCACTTTTGAGTGTTTTTTAATGTCACCAGTTTTAACCAGCAGGAGGCCCCGGTCAGAACGATGAGCAAACACTACATAACTTCTGAGGAGGCTGAAAATGTGATTGAAATTTTACAGAATATCTCTGCTGAGGTTTTACCCATTCCATGTGATCTTATTGTTGACAATTTTAACAGGAAACTAAAATCAACTGTAGACTTGGTGGCCCCAAGTATCACAAAAAACCATCAATAAAGCCAAACCTCCAGCACCATGGAGAAACAAAGAAACTGATGAGCACAAAAGAAACTGCAGGATTGTCGAGCGGAGGTAGAGAAAATCAAAAGTCACCATTAACTATGACATTTTCCGTGACCACCTCAAAACATACAACCGAACAGTCAAAGTCAAGGATTTCATACTTCTCAAAGCTCATCATAGTCAACAACAATAACCAAAAACTCCTCTTCTCCACCTTCGACCTTTTAACAAACACCAATTTTAACAAAAACTCAATACCCACCAACTCCTTTTGTGAGGATTATGCTCACCACCTCGGGAGCATAATAAATGACATCAGATCCAGTCTTTTATCTTTGCAAACTTTACCTTTGAACTCACCTGGACTGGTGTATTCACCTGAGGAATCACTGGACTCTTTTTGTCCTGGTTAATGCAAGAAGACTTGGTGGAGTTTTCTCCCAAGTTAAACCAACAACCTGCCTTTTAGATCCAATTTATACCTCACTTTTAAAGTAATTTTATAGGTTCTTTGAGGAACAGCTTTAAGACATCGAAAACTGCTCTCTTCAGACCACTGGTTACCTCCCACAGTCTAAATACGTCTGTTTGACATGAAATGATAACTGAAATTTCCCAGGCCTGTGAATGTCTGCCTCATTGTGTTTGCTATGTAATGGACCAGCGATCAGTTCTGCATGTACACTGCCTTGGGATGGATTCCAACCCACCATGATGCGGAATAGATGGATGGATTTATTCTGTCTGGGGAGACAAATAGGAAATTGGCTGTCACCTCCTCGATGAGACTCCGGTTCCTTGTTCTTCCCTCTTTCTGACTCACTTACTGACAGAGCTCCTCAAACACTCTTATCAAATGAAGCAGCACACACTTTGAGCACCGAGTTAGATGGCTTCCCTCACAAAACAGGAGAAATTAGTGTATTCCAAGAGCTTTTGCAGAATGGAAATGTAATCACCATAAACAGGTCGGGAGTACATTATTGAATGCTTTCCATTAGAGCTTGAAATACAGACCTGGAGTCATTTATAGGCTGACGCAAGGATGCAACATGCTAGAGTTTCATGGTGAATGAGAATATAGTTCCTCCCATGATCCATGGATTCCAGCTTGTTTATTGTAGGACACCAGCAAAAAAATTTGAGTTTGGCTCATGACTGACACACACTAAAGCAGTGTTTTTCAACCACTGTGCCGCAGCACACTGGTGTTCCGCGAGATATAGTCAGGTGTGCCGTAGGAAATTGTCCAATTTCAAATTTTTTTCTAAAAATCATTTGCTCTCACAGCCGCTGTCAGCTGTGAGAGTAGTGTGTAATCATGTATAAATACTCTTCACCACTAGATGGCAGCACAGAAGGTTGCCGGTAAAATCGAAACTTAACAGACGTCAGTCTGGTTAATCTCCACCTGCTGCTCCCATCTAAAGCAGTGTTTTTCAACCTTTTTTGAGCCAAGGCACAATTTTTTATTTGGAAAAATCTTGAGGCACACCACTACCTGAAAATGTTAAAATGTTAAACTCTGTAGCCTATATTAACAATATAAAGTCATTATCATCAATGCTTTATCAACAGGAATCAAATAAATACAGAAAAAAGTATTTCCCAATTTCTTTTTTTTATTTGTACTCGCTCAGTGTGAAACCTGGACCTGATGGATGAACACAGAGCTGAGATCCTGGTTAGATTCTTCCTTTTCAAAAACATCTCCATCACTGTCACTGACACAGTACTGTGATACAAGATGGGAGCAGCCGCAGGTGGTGGTGATAAACAAGACTGACTGTTTCAGTTTCGATTTCAATGGCAACGTTCTGTGCTGCCAACTATTGGCGAAAAGTATTAATACATGATTACTCTGCAACACAAATGTTTTTTTAGAAAAAAAATTTGAAATTGGATAATTTCCCACGGTACACCTGACTATATCTGGCGGAACGCCAGTGTGCTGCGACACAGTGGTTGAAAAACACTGTCCTAGAGAAACACATCAGGGGTGGGGGGGATGGATGTGTTTAACAGCCCCCCCCCCCCACACACACCCCCGGGTCAATATGTGTATAAATGTGAATAATGAAGCAGAGGGAAGCTGAAAATATCTCCCAAAGGCATCAAATTACAAATGAAACATTCCCATGTTGTCAAACAAAATTGGGTTTTATTTACATGCTTGAGTAACAGAAAACAAACAACAGGCTCCCAGAAAATGGCGTCTCTGGTTCACCATCGTGAAGCTCTTCTCTTCTTCTGTTGTTTTGCTTTCTTCTCTTGTCTTCTGGTCACAAACTTCTTTCCTTGCCCCAAATCTGAAAAACAAAATGTGTTTTGTGTTAAACAATGCTGGTTAAACAGCCTATCAACCAAGGTTAGTGCAGCTCTCCAATTAACTAGATATAAAATAAAGCCCATCCAACCGATCCAGTCACTTTTCAATGATGAATAACAGCTTGTCTTGTCATTGAGGTGCTTACTTGGATTATTGTTAGGCTGGTTCTTTTCCGTCGGGTTGGAGGAGCAGTCAGAAGTGGTGACCTTTGTCTCCTCTTTATTAGGTTGTGATGATCTTTAATAAGCAAGAAGGACAATTGTTAGTTTCAGTTCAGTTAGTCTTTTTTCTTAAAATACTAAAACTCCTCAGAGCGGTAGAGTTTGGACAAATACCTGTTGACAGAGGCTGAAGGTTGTTGTGAGAGATCTTGTGCCGGGGCCTGGTCCTTCTTGTTCAGGTCAGATGGACTATATTTGGACCAATATTTGCATCCGGGCCAGGTGATGCTGGCAAGTAGTGGCTCAATATAGTCATATTCATAAGAACTGCAGCTGTCGCACTCCTCCAGGGGTTTGCTGTAAGATTTCACATTGGAAGATTAAAAATCATTACACTGAACAGCTTGCAAAAGCACAATGATGTTGAATGTTTGTAACACTTAGCAGCTATTTCATTGGTCTGTTTGTTTAAAAAGACTCAAAATCATCATAGATAAAGTTTGGACAAAATACCTGTTGACAGTCTCTGCATGGTCCATCTCCTCCAGCTGCTTTTCATTGGTTGACGTATTTTCTTCAGTGAAGGTGATGCTGGAGAAAAGAGGCTGAACATAGTCATATTCATAAGAGCTGCAATTGTTGCACTCCACCACATGGTTGCTGTTGGACCTGGTGATGCTAGCAAGAAGTGGCTCAATATAGTCATCCTCCTCAGAGCTGCAATCATCAGAAAGATAAACATTACAGGTCATTACACTCAACAGCTTGCAAAAGCACAATGATGTTAAATATATGTAACACTTAGCATCCAACTCATCATTGGGTCTGTTTTAAAAGACCAAGTCATCAGAAAAAGGGAGTTGTGACAAATACCTGTTGACAGTCTCTGCAATGTCCAACTCCTCCAGGTGCTTTTCGTCATTTGAAGTCTTTTCTTCACTGAAGGTGATGCTGGCAAAAAGAGGCTGAATATATTCCTCTTCCTCAGAGCTGCAATCGTCACACTCCACCACATGGTTGCTGTAAGAGTTCACAGTGGAAGATAAACAATCATTACACTGAACAGTTTGCAAAAGCACAATTATGTTAAATACGTGTAACATTGAGCAGTTATTTCATTTGGTGGTGTGTTTAAAAAGACTCAAAATCATCAGAGATAAAGTTTGGACAAAATACCTGTTGACAATCTCTGCATGGTCCAACTCCTCCAGGTGCTTTTCATTGGTTGAAGTCTTTTCTTCACTGAAGGTAATGCTGGAGAAAAGAGGCTGAATATACTCATATTCGTAAGAGCTGCAATTCTCGTACTCCACCACCTGGTTGCTGTTGGACCTGGTGATGCTGGCAAGCAGTGGCTCAATATATTCATCCTCCTCAGAGCTGCAATCATCAGATAGATACACATTACAGGTCATTACACTCAACAGCTTGTAAAAGCACAAGGATGTTGAATATTTGTAACACTCATCAGCTACTGTATTGGTCTGTTTGTTTTAAAAGACCAAATCATCAGAGAAAGGAAGTTTTGACAAATACCTGTTGACAGACTCTGCAAGGTCCAACTCCTCCAGGTGCTTTTCGTTGATTGAAGACTTTTCTTCAGTGAAGGTGATGCTGGAGAAAAGTGGCTGAATATATTCCTCTTCATCAGAGCTGTAATCATCACACTCCACCACGTGTTTGCTGCAAGAGTTCACAGTGGAAGATAAACAATCATTACACTCAACAGCTTGCAAAAGCACAATTATGTTAAATATGTTTAACATTGAGCAGCTATTTCATTGGTTTGCTTGTTTGTTTGTTTGTTTAAAAGACACAAAATCATCAGAGAGAGAAAGTTGTGACAAATACCTGTTGACAGTCTCTGAATGATCCAACTCCTCCAGGTGATTTTCGTCGTTTGAAGTCTTTTCCTCACTGAAGGTGATGCTGGCGAAAAGCGGTTGAATATATTCATCTTCCTCAGAGCTGCAACCGTCACACTCCACCACGTGTTTGCTGCAAGAGTTCACAATGGAAGATAAACAATCATTACACAGCTTGCAAAAGCACAATGATGTTGAACATTTGTAACACTTAGCATCTATTGTATTGGTCTGTTTGTTTAAAAGACTCAAAATCATCAGAGAGATGACGTGAGGACAAATACCTGTTGACAGACTCTGCAAGGTCCAACTCCTCCAGGTGGTTTTCTTCAGGTGAAGCCTTCACTTCTGGAAAGAACTCTTCCTCCACCGAGGGAAACCCATGGCTTGTTCTTTCCTTGCCATTTTCCACCTCTTCATGCAGGTCCTTCAGCTCTTTTTCCAGAGCACCGATTTTCTCCTGCTGGTCATTCAGATGTCTCAAGAACATCGCTGCAACTCCCATCACCTCCGCCGCGAGGGTCTGTCTGTTAATAGTGGGAGCACCACTAATGTACTGTAAAACACAAGCAAAGACCATCATTAGACCTGCTCAATTACATTTTTGCCTCAGTTACCGTAGAAAACGTTATTATGGTCTTCAATCTTCCTCTCATTTCATTTACATCCAAAATTACGTGGTTCTACTAGAATTACTTGTATTTAACAACAACTTACATTCAAAATCTGGACCACTCCGTGAAGCACATTCCCCTCTCTGGTCTCCATCTCTGGAAGCTGTGGTGGGACCGTCAAGTTGTTCATCGTGTTGTCACGACAATCTGCAGCAAATATTTAGAATAAAATATTGTCAATTTTTCACACAAAATTGACAATTGATAAGGTCACAAAAATTTACTTTTTTGCATTCAACTCACAGTTTTGACGGAAATAGAGAATGTTGTCTGAAATCAAATCCTTGAGAAGAATCTCGCAGTGGATGAAGTCTTTCAGAGAATCGCTGTCGCGTGTGTCACAATCGCTGGAGGGCGAAGAACTGGAAATCGAACTGGAACCTGGAGAGAAACAAGTGACTGCCAACGCTGAACGAAGCTGATCCGGACTGAAAGGAAAAGGCCAAATGGGTTCTATCTGCTGTCTGTCCTTTGATGTGTCATAAATGGCTCTTTAAAAAACTGGAGAAGATCAAAGTGATAAAAGGTCCTTTGATATCCTCTACAAGGCTCCTCCCCCACGAGGCCCCGCCCCTTGAGGCCCTCAAAGGACACATCAAAGGACAGACAGCAGATATATAGAACCCATTTGGCCTTTTCCTTTCAGTCCGGATCAGCTTCGTTCAGCGTTGGCAGTCACTTGTTTCTCTCCAGGTTCCAGTTCGATTTCCAGTTCTTCGCCCTCCAGCGATTGTGACACACGCGACAGCGATTCTCTGAAAGACTTCATCCACTGCGAGATTCTTCTCAAGGATTTGATTTCAGACAACATTCTCTATTTCCGTCAAAACTGTGAGTTGAATGCAAAAAAGTAAATTTGGTGACCTTATCAATTGTCAATTTTGTGTGAAAAATTGACAATATTTTATTCTAAATATTTGCTGCAGATTGTCGTGACAACACGATGAACAACTTGACGGTCCCACCACAGATTCCAGAGATGGAGACCAGAGAGGGGAATGTGCTTCACGGAGTGGTCCAGATTTTGAATGTAAGTTGTTGTTAAATACAAGTAATTCTAGTAGAACCACGTAATTTTGGATGTAAATGAAATGAGAGGAAGATTGAAGACCATAATAACGTTTTCTACGGTAACTGAGGCAAAAATGTAATTGAGCAGGTCTAATGATGGTCTTTGCTTGTGTTTTACAGTACATTAGTGGTGCTCCCACTATTAACAGACAGACCCTCGCGGCGGAGGTGATGGGAGTTGCAGCGATGTTCTTGAGACATCTGAATGACCAGCAGGAGAAAATCGGTGCTCTGGAAAAAGAGCTGAAGGACCTGCATGAAGAGGTGGAAAATGGCAAGGAAAGAACAAGCCATGGGTTTCCCTCGGTGGAGGAAGAGTTCTTTCCAGAAGTGAAGGCTTCACCTGAAGAAAACCACCTGGAGGAGTTGGACCTTGCAGAGTCTGTCAACAGGTATTTGTCCTCACGTCATCTCTCTGATGATTTTGAGTCTTTTAAACAAACAGACCAATACAATAGATGCTAAGTGTTACAAATGTTCAACATCATTGTGCTTTTGCAAGCTGTGTAATGATTGTTTATCTTCCATTGTGAACTCTTGCAGCAAACACGTGGTGGAGTGTGACGGTTGCAGCTCTGAGGAAGATGAATATATTCAACCGCTTTTCGCCAGCATCACCTTCAGTGAGGAAAAGACTTCAAACGACGAAAATCACCTGGAGGAGTTGGATCATTCAGAGACTGTCAACAGGTATTTGTCACAACTTTCTCTCTCTGATGATTTTGTGTCTTTTAAACAAACAAACAAACAAGCAAACCAATGAAATAGCTGCTCAATGTTAAACATATTTAACATAATTGTGCTTTTGCAAGCTGTTGAGTGTAATGATTGTTTATCTTCAACTGTGAACTCTTGCAGCAAACACGTGGTGGAGTGTGATGATTACAGCTCTGATGAAGAGGAATATATTCAGCCACTTTTCTCCAGCAACACCTTCACTGAAGAAAAGTCTTCAATCAACGAAAAGCACCTGGAGGAGTTGGACCTTGCAGAGTCTGTCAACAGGTATTTGTCAAAACTTCCTTTCTCTGATGATTTGGTCTTTTAAAACAAACAGACCAATACAGTAGCTGATGAGTGTTACAAATATTCAACATCCTTGTGCTTTTATAAGCTGTTGAGTGTAATGACCTGTAATGTTTATCTATCTGATGATTGCAGCTATGAGGAGGATGAATATATTGAGCCACTGCTTGCCAGCATCACCAGGTCCAACAGCAACCAGGTGGTGGAGTACGAGAATTGCAGCTCTTACGAATATGAGTATATTCAGCCTCTTTTCTCCAGCATTACCTTCAGTGAAGAAAATACTTCAACCAATGAAAAGCACCTGGAGGAGTTGGACCATGCAGAGATTGTCAACAGGTATTTTGTCCAAACTTTATCTCTGATGATTTTGAGTCTTTTTAAACACACCACCAAATGAAATAACTGCTCAATGTTACACGTATTTAACATAATTGTGCTTTTGCAAACTGTTCAGTGTAATGATTGTTTATCTTCCACTGTGAACTCTTACAGCAACCATGTGGTGGAGTGTGACGATTGCAGCTCTGAGGAAGAGGAATATATTCAGCCTCTATTTGCCAGCATCACCTTCAGTGAAGAAAAGACTTCAAACGACGAAAAGCACCTGGAGGAGTTGGACATTGCAGAGACTGTCAACAGGTATTTGTCACAACTCCCTTTTTCTGATGACTTGGTCTTTTAAAACAGACCCAATGATGAGTTGGATGCTAAGTGTTACATATATTTAACATCATTGTGCTTTTGCAAGCTGTTGAGTGTAATGACCTGTAATGTTTATCTTTCTGATGATTGCAGCTCTGAGGAGGATGACTATATTGAGCCACTTCTTCCTAGCATCACCAGGTCCAACAGCAACTATGTGGTGGAGTGCAACAATTGCAGCTCTTATGAATATGACTATGTTCAGCCTCTTTTCTCCAGCATCACCTTCACTGAAGAAAATACGTCAACCAATGAAAAGCAGCTGGAGGAGATGGACCATGCAGAGACTGTCAACAGGTATTTTGTCCAAACTTTATCTATGATGATTTTGAGTCTTTTTAAACAAACAGACCAATGAAATAGCTGCTAAGTGTTACAAACATTCAACATCATTGTGCTTTTGCAAGCTGTTCAGTGTAATGATTTTTAATCTTCCAATGTGAAATCTTACAGCAAACCCCTGGAGGAGTGCGACAGCTGCAGTTCTTATGAATATGACTATATTGAGCCACTACTTGCCAGCATCACCTGGCCCGGATGCAAATATTGGTCCAAATATAGTCCATCTGACCTGAACAAGAAGGACCAGGCCCCGGCACAAGATCTCTCACAACAACCTTCAGCCTCTGTCAACAGGTATTTGTCCAAACTCTACCGCTCTGAGGAGTTTTAGTATTTTAAGAAAAAAGACTAACTGAACTGAAACTAACAACTGTCCTTCTTGCTTATTAAAGATCACCACAACCTAATAAAGAGGAGACAACGGTCACCACTTCTGACTGCTCCTCCAACCCGACGGAAAAGAACCAGCCTAACACTAATCCAAGTAAGCACCTCAATGACAAGACAAGCTGTTATTCATCATTGAAAAGTGACTGGATCGGTTGGATGGGCTTTATTTTATATCTAGTTAATTGGAGAGCTGCACTAACCTTGGTTGATAGGCTGTTTAACCAGCATTGTTTAACACAAAACACATTTTGTTTTTCAGATTTGGGACAAGGAAAGAAGTTTGTGACCAGAAGACAAGAGAAGAAAGCAAAACAACAGAAGAAGAGAAGAGCTTCACGATGGTGAACCAGAGACGCCATTTTCTGGGAGCCTGTTGTTTGTTTTCTGTTACTCAAGCATGTAAATAAAACCCAATTTTGTTTGACAACATGGGAATGTTTCATTTGTAATTTGATGCCTTTGGGAGATATTTTCAGCTTCCCTCTGCTTCATTATTCACATTTATACACATATTGACCCGGGGGTGTGTGTGTGTGGGGGGGGGGGGGGGGGGGGGGGGGGGGGGGGCTGTTAAACACATCCATCCCCCCCACCCCTGATGTGTTTCTCTAGGACAGTGTTTTTCAACCACTGTGTCGCAGCACACTGGCGTTCCGCGAAATATAGTCAGGTGTACCGTGGGAAATTATCCAATTTCACATTTTTTTTCTAAAAAAACATTTGTGTTGCAGAGTAATCATGTATTAATACTCTTCGCCAATAGATGGCAGCACAGAATGTTGCCGTTGAAATTGAAACTGAAACAGTCAGCCTTGTTTATCACCACCACCTGCGGCTGCTCCCATCTTGTATCAAAGTACTGTGTCAGTGACAGTGATGGAGATGTTTTTGAAAAGGAAGAATCTAACCAGGATCTCAGCTCTGTGTTCATCCATCAGGTCCAGGTGTCACACTGATCGAGTACAAATAAAAAAAAGAAATTGGGAAATACTTTTTTTCTGTATTTATTTGATTCTTGTTGATAAAGCATTGATGAGAATGACTTTATATTGTTAATATAGGCTACAGAGTTTAAAATTTTTAAATTTTCGGGTGGTGGTGTGCCTCGAGATTTTTCCAAAGAAAAAAGTGTGCCTTGGCTCAAAAAAGGTTGAAAAACACTGCACTAAAGCAGCGGTTCAAATGGTAGTCTGTATTACAGTTATCCACGACACATGAATGGGTGCTGCCGAATACTGAATCATGCATGATGCAATTGTGGCAAAATGGGCAGAATCCCATGGAAACTGCTGAGTGAACCTTTTGAGTAATACAAGGATTTGTGTTTTTTGTAAAGATGGTTGATATAAGGTCATCTTCCCAACTGCTAATAAAAAGCATCAAAATAAGTAAGTAAGAAAACACCGTAATCACATGCAAAACGTTAGTACACCCCATCAGTTATAGAGGGCCCAGATTATTCAAATAACCTTTAGAAAACTCTCTCAAAAAAAGGATCTATTTGCAGTAGTTGGTTTGTATGCCTCGGTGACCCCAAGAGATACTCTGGCCCGGGGTTTGTCTCCTTGTAGTTACCTATGCCAGAGAGGTCAAAGGTTGGAGGCCTGATAAAACACGATCTATTGGTGGTCCAGGTTGGGGCCTTCACACAGAACTAACTTTCCTGTTCTGTAAAATGCTATTACAGAAACAGCAATGGAGGAAATCACGATCCTTTGTTGCTGCCCGACATGCCTGACGAGATTCATGGAGCATATATTTCACTTTATGATCACTTGCTTGTCTTTGTCCTTGTTACTATCATTAAACATTACTTCATGTTTCTATATAATAACTTCGGTAAAAGTTCTGGTAAAACATGTATTGAAGAAACAACAAAATATGCTATACTGCATGCCGATGATGTGTGATGGTTGCTGCCTGTATACCTAACATGACTTCACTAATTAACAGTAAAAGCTATCTATTTTCTAAGAATCCCAACTGTCTGTACTTTTTATGGAAATATTGTACAGCTAATCTATTCCACCGATCAACACTCCCTCAGCTTCACATTTCCTGAAAGATATGTCAGTGAGACAATCTGTTTTTATCACAATATTTCAGATTCTACATAATAAATATTGGCCTCAGCACCTTCAAAACTGGAATAATACAGAATAGCACTTAATCTGTCCTTTACAGGAAATTGAAGCCTTGCAGACAGCAAACAAGTGAAGTTGCATTTTAAGACAAACCAAGCAGAGATAACATTACCTGCACATGTCCAGGTGATTATTCATAATTTGTAAAAATGAGGGTTGAACAACAATCCAGCTCCATCAGTGTAGAGTGCATTGAAATGCCAAAGCAGCAACTCATTGGTCCTCCATCATAGCCTGAAAGGCTTCACATCAGCCAGAAATGTTTTGGGCCCCGACTCATAGAAATTGGTCCAGCAGAAGGAACAGAACCAAGAACTCACAAGTTGTGATCATCAACAATGTGCCGGGGCCATCCAGTACAACCGTAACATCAATTTATTAAACTTTTTAAATGGCAATTATCATGCCGGTTGGTAAAGTAAAACAGAGGGATACTGATACGGAGATAACAAGAAAAAGAAGGTACGACAGGGAAATAGTAAAATGAAATAAATAAAAATGGCAGACGAGACATCAAGACAAAGCCTGGTAAAACTAATGTTATAAACCAGATAAAACAATATGTTTAAACATTGAGATAAAATATAAACTCCTCTTAGGATAGAAAATAACAGTGTTCCAACAAACCTGTGGATAAAGCTATTCAGACTCATAGGACAGGAGCATCATCACAAAGCAGGAACTAAGAGAGATTGATGGTGTTTCCAAAGCAATAATATCAATAATAAATGTGGTGGTGGAACGTGCGCACCTGCAGGTTCACTCTGAACTATGCATTCGAACATTGAGGAGACAGAAAGTTGTGCCTATAAATGGCATTGAAGTGAATAAAATCTAGATTCAGAAATCCAGAATGGTAAAGGAGTGATATAATTCCATGAAACTGTTCTACAATGATGAAAAAAATGCTTAAAAAGCTACTTCTTCTTCTAAAAGGAGTAATATCAGCTCGTCAAGCCAAGGGTGTACTTAGTTTCCCCCACAGAGGAACATTCCATCTGCTGAGAAATTGGATAAATAAAATGGACATTTTTCTTGCGATATTGCTCAAGTTTATCATCCTTATAAGAACCAAAAAGCCAGCGCATTCTCTTGGATTTTCTTATTCGGTCCTGAGCCGCATGTCATGTTGATGCATTCAGTCTTCTATGAAGAAGATAAATACACATGTTGTTTTTTTATACACCTGTGTTGACAGTGAGTGAAATGTTAAAAAAAATAAGAGGATAAGGTTATGTATATATGAGTATGTAATGTGTTTTGCAGATTAAAGGTGAGCCTTGCATCAGATCTCTGAAATTAAAAAAAAAAGAGTTTTAGAAAGGAGCACATGGGATTCCATTCATTTGTTTTCATTTACCTGCTCCTAATCTGTCAAGGTGGGATGCTGGTATTTACAACAGATGTTCTTCATTATGCTGCTGTTTATACAGCACATCCAGCTTTAGGCTGCCTTGCACCAGGCAAAGGGCTGATTCCCATTTATTGGATACACAAGAACAACAAACCTATTAAAAACTGTACTATGAACAACAGCATTACAAGCTCAGAGGAGACAATTTCATTAATATTATTACACAACCCCATGAAACAGCACAAAAAAAAAAATGTCCCCTTGTTTTTTTTTTTGTTCAGGGGACTGATCATTACTCCACAGTTTGGTTGGCGTACCGAATTTGGAAGTGCACACTGCAGGCAATATCTGGTGCTCTCACATAGAGCTATGATCTCCTCACAGGGGAGTTGAGAGGCTATAAAATCCGACAGCCTGAAGCTGAAGCTCTGCAGAGTGGATGGATATGAGTCTCCTCCATTGAAAACAAATGAAATCTGACAAAATGAACAAGAGCATAGACTTCCCCTACTCTTTTGAAGGATGGTGGGCAAATCAATCGCAAGTGCCTGGGTGGAATAATTCAATGATTTCCCAAATGGATATTTAGAATTTCACAGCACAATTCCCGACTGGGTGCAGAGCTTCTCAGTATGGAAGCATGAGATTGATTGCCTCTTAATAATTGGATTTGGAAGCACAGGAAGCTGCTACTCCTCCATATTAGATGATCCAGTTGATGTGGTTCGAGCACTAATTGTGGTCAGCCCAAGATCCACTGGAGGATTTACATCTCTGTCAGCATGGGGTCGACTTGGGATCTCCTTGGGAAGAGGTGAAAGACAGGTGAAAGTGGAAAGAAATGTCAATGGACATGGAAACCCAAGTGGACGATGTAGGAAATAAGACGGATGGATGCATCTGATTTGAATCAATCATGCTGGAGGTGAAATTTCATAAAAAGATCACTCGCTTATCTCGACAAAACCCTGGGTTTTGAAAACATAAAAAAAAACAGGTTTTGGATATATCTATTCCATCTCTGACACAGGCGGGGACAATAAAGCTCATCAACATGGCAAGTAAACATATTTCTGTTGCAATGGTTATCCTACAAACCATGAAAAATAACTAATGTCTCTCTGTTGCAGTCGATCATGACTTTGATTGGTCCATTTTTCTTTTTTTGGTTAATTAAAAGAAAGTCCCTGGTTACAAAAGGAGTCAAAGGTTAACGATAACAATAGAAAAAAAGTCATGGGAAATACAAAAGATCCAATCTTTACATGGCATCGTCATTAATGGAGTTTCTGATCAAATGTAGCAATCTTTCAGTACTTTCTTTCTCTTAAGACATGGAAAGTAGAAGACTTTTTTTTCTTTTTTCAAATTTTGAGATTAAAATCATCTCAAGCTCTTGAGTACCTTCGAGATATTAAAAACTATGTTAATTTAAGGATCGGCTAGAAAGTCTTGCCTCTGGTCTTTAGAGATCTTGCTAAAAATTTCTCAGGAGCCCAAGAAATGTTGATGTATGCTTCTTTTGGGGTGTTTTAAAAATAAAAGAAAGGAAAATAAAGATGGCCGCAGCCAAGTGGCGAGTATTTAGGACTGGACTGATAAGTAATTCTCATCAGTTTGTGTGTTAGTCCAGCTGAAGGGCCTTAACTCTCAGGTTGAGACCCACATCGACTTTTCCTTATTGAATTTGCTGAACACTGTGAAAGTCTTTATCATTAGGTGATCTAAGTCCAATTAGAGAAATAGTTAATGAGGCAGAAAAGCCAATATATAGTCAATCAAATAAAACTGCAATCTACCTTTATTCAGAAATCATTTGACAGATGTTTTTAAAATCTGCACTTCGATTAAATGGTCATGATGATGGTTTCGAAATGGTACATAACTTTTCGAAAGCAGGGGTGTCAAATAGATTTTATTTCAGGCGCCACATACATTTCATCTTGAGTGGGCCAGAACAGTAAATGCCACGATAACCTTTTTATTTAAATGTTTCTTTACATGATAGTTTCACAAAACAATTGATATTTAATACTGAAAATTAATCTTAATTTCATTAAAAAGCAAATGTTAATGCTCCCCTCTATTGCAATATACAGTGAAATGTAAAAAAAAAAAAACACACACAAACCAACACACAATCCAAAGTAAAAAAAACAAAAACAAAATCAATGTTTTCTTTGACATTTTGAAAATTTAGAAAATTTGCTTGGTGGTTTGTTGGGCCAGATTGGAGCTGGTTTCGGCCCACAAGCCTTATGTTTGACACTTGATTCACACACTGATTTAAAGCCTAAAGTGTTCTATCTTTTGGTATTCAAGTCTCTGTATAAATGACATTGAAATCATGCAATTTCTCTCAGTTTTTCAAAGAGTCACTCATAATATGTGATATTAACACGGCCAGCAAGACAAGAACTTTTATCCTCAGTTCAACAGCGCATGTTTTGACTTTTCTAAATTTTTGTTTTCAGTGCATGTCCTTCCAGATGGATTCATTCTCTGACGTGGAGTAGGTATTCATGGTCACCCCTTTGCGCCCTTTATCCTTCTCATGTCCCCCTCTTGCTTGGGGGGGGGTCCTCTCTGCAGCAATCTCCGCCTGGTGCCTTCCGGGTGGGACGTGGCTCTCGGGGTGGTTTATTGGGGCCTCCCTGGTTCCGGGGGGCTGCCGGGTGCCGGAGTGGCAGCGTCTAGCCCTGGTGGCCTTGGCCCCCGGGGTGGTACTGCGGGCTCCCCCACAACAGTTCCATTCACACCCAGTGGACAAACCACACACACACACACACACACACACACACACACACACACACACACACACACACACACACACACACACACACACACGCACACACACGCACACACACACACTTCCACTCCTCATTGATGAGATTTGTTGCTGATTTTTCTTATTTTTTTCTATTGTTCTTTCAATTATCAAAATCATGTTTTTTGTTCTTTGTTTTGTGTTATTTTGTTTTTGCTTTTGTTATCATGGTTGATGTTTTGCTTTTTGTTTTGTTGTTGTTTTTTGCCTACCTGCTAATTTATACTATAATTTATATATAATTATGTTAATATCTAGATCAGGGGTGCCCACACTTTTTCAGCATGCGAGCTACTTATGAAATGACCAAGTCAAAGTGATCTACCCACTACAAAAATGCAAAACATATATTTATTTTCAAATATATTGAGGATTCTTTATATGTACAATGTATAATCCATCCATCCATCCATTGTCTACCGCTTTATCCAGGGCCGGGTCACGGAGGCAGCAGTCTGAGCAGAGTGGCCCAGACTTCCCTCGCCCCAGACACTTCCTCCAGCTCCTCCGGTGGCACCCCAAGGCGTTCCCAGGCCAGCCGAGAGACATAGTCCCTCCAGCGTGTCCTGGGTCTGCCCCGAGGCCTCCTACCGGAGGGACATGCCCGGAACACCTCCCTAGGGAGGCGTCCGGGGTGCATCCGAAATAGATGCCCGAGCCACCTCAGCTGGCTCCTCTGGATGTGGAGGAGCAGCGGCTCTACTCCGAGCTCCTCCCTGGTGGCTGAGCTCCTCACCCTATCTCTAAGGGTACGCCCAGCCACCCTACGGAGGAAGCTCATTTCAGCCGCTTGTATCCGGGATCTCGTTCTTTCGGTCATGACCCATACTTCATGACCATAGGTGAGGGTAGGAACGAAGATCGACCGGTAAATCGAGAGCTTCGCTTTTTGGCTCAGCTCTTTCTTCACCACGACGGACCGATACAACGTCCGCATAACTGCAGACGCTGCACCGATCCGCCTGTCGATCTCACGATCCATCTTTCCCCCACTCGTGAACAAGACCCCAAGATACTTGAACTCCTCCACTTGGGACAAGGGCACTCCACCGACCTGGAGGGGGCAAGCCACCTTTTTCCGGTCGAGAACCATGGCCTCGGATTTGGAGGTGCTGATCTTCATCCCAGCTGCTTCACACTCAGCTGCGAACCGTGTCAGTGCACGCTGGAGATCCAGGCTTGATGGGGCCAACAGGACCACATCATCCGCAAATAGCAGAGATGAGATCCTGTGGTCCCCAAACTGGACCCCCTCCGGCCCCCGGCTATGCCAAGAAATTCTGTCCATATAGGTGATGAACAGAACCGGTGATAAAGGACACCCCTGCCGGAGGCCAACGTGCACAGGGAACAGGTCCGACTTACTGCCGGCAATGCGAACCAGACTCCTACTCCGGGAATACAAAGACCGAACAGCCCTCAACAAGGGACCCCGGACTCCGTACTCCCGGAGCACCCCCCACAGGACATCTCGGGGGACGTGGTCGAACGCCTTCTCCAGATCCACAAAACACATGTGGACTGGTTGGGCGAACTCCCACGAACCCTCAAGCACCTGGTGGAGGGTTTAGAGCTGGTCCAGTGTTCCACAACCAGGACGAAAACCGCATTGTTCCTCTTGAATCCGAGGTTCGACTAACGGCCGGACCCTCCTCTCCAGTACCCTGGAATAGACTTTCCCGGGGAGGCTGAGGAGTGTGATCCCTCTGTAGTTGGAACACACCCTCCGATCCCCCTTTTTGAAGAGAGGGATACCACCCCGGTCTGCCAGTCCAGAGGTACTGTCCCCGCCCGCCACGCGATGTTGCAGAGACGAGTCAGCCACGACAGTCCCTGCACATCCAGAGACTTAAGGAACTCTGGGCGAATCTCATCCACTCCTGGTGCCTTGCCACCGAGGAGCTTCACAACAACCTCGGTGACTTCAGCTTGGGAAATGGACGAGTCCACCTCTGAGAACCCAGCCTCTGCTTCCTCAATGGAAGACGTGGTGGTCGGATTGAGGAGGTCCTCGAAGGATTCCTTCCACCGCCCAACAATGTCCCCAGTTGAGGTCAACAGCTCCCCACTTCCACTGTAAACAGTGTTGGTGGAGAACTGCTTCCCCCGCCTGAGGTGCCGGACGGTTTGCCAGAATTTCCTTGAGGCCGACCGAAAGTCGTCCTCCATGGCCTCTCCGAGCTCCTCCCAGACCCGAGTTTTTGCCTCCACCACAGCCCGGGCTGCAGCTCGCTTGGCCTGCCAGTACCTGTCGATTGCCTCGGGAGTCCTATGAGCTAACAGTGCTCGGTAGGACTCCTTCTTCAGCTTGACGGCATCCCTTACTTCCGGTTGCCACCACCGGGTTCGGGGATTGCCGCCACGACAGGCGCCAGAGACCCTGCGGCCACAGCTCTGAGCAGCATCTTCGACAATGGAAGTGGAGAACATGGTCCACTCGGACTCAATGTCTCCAACCTCCCTCAGGATCTGTGAGAAGCTCTCCCAGAGGTGGGAGTTGAAAACTGCGTGGACGGAGGGCTCGGCCAGATGTTCCCAGCAGACCCTCGTAACACGTTTGGGCCTGCCGAGTCTATCCGGCCTCCTCCCAGTCCAGCGCATCCAACTCACCACCAGGTGGTGATCAGTTGACAGCTCTGCCCCTCTCTTTACCCGAGTGTCCAAGACACGCGGCCAGAGATCAGATGACACGACCACAAAGTCTATCATTGACCTCCGGCCTAGGGTGTCCTGGTGCCACGTGCACTTATGGACACCCCTGTGCTCGAACATGGTGTTCGTTATGGACAAGCTGTGACTGGCACAGAAGTCCAATAACAGAACACCACTCGGGTTCAGATCGGGGAGGCCGTTCCTCCCAATCACCCCCTTCCAAGTCTCGCTGTCATTGCCCACGTGGGCGTTGAAGTCCCCCAGGAGAACAATGGAGTCCCCAGTTGGGGCACTATCCAGCACCCCTCCCAGGGACTCCAAGAAGGTTGGGTACTCTGAGCTGCTGTTCGATGCATAGGCCGAGACAACAGTCAGAGACCTGTCCCCTACTTGAAGGCGTAGGGATGCAACCCTCTCGTTCACCGGGGTGAACTCCAACACATGGCGGCTGAGCTGTGGGGCAATAAGCAAGCCCACTCCAGCCCGCCGCCTTACACCGTGGGCAACTCCAGAGAAGTGGAGTATCCAGCCCCTGTCGAGGAGCTGGGTTCCAGAGTCCAAGCTGTGAGTGGAGGTGAGCCCGACTATATCTAGCCGGTATCTCTCAGCCTCCCTCACAAGCTCGGGCTCCTTCCCCCCCAGCAAGGTCACGTTCCATGTTTCAAAAGCCAGAGTCTGTGTCCGGGGATCGGGTCGTCGAGGCCCCTGCCGTCGACTGCCACCCAATCCACACTGCACCCGACCCCTACGGCAGCCTCTGTAGGTGGTGGGCCCACAGGAGGATGAGGAGAAGGGGGGGCCCGCGTCGTCCCTTCGGGCTGAGCCCGGCCGAGTCCCGCGGGCAAGAACCCGGCCACCAGGCGCTCGCGTGCGAGCCTCCACCCCGGGCCTGGCTCCAGGGTGTGGCCCCGGCTGCGCCAAACTGGGCGACGTCTCCATGCTCCTCGTGCGTGTATCCATGGGGGTCTTGTGAACTGTTTTTAGTCTGACCCGTCGCCTCGGACCTGTTTGCCTTGGGAGACCCTACTGGGGGGGCAAGCCCCCCGGCAACATAGCTCCGAGGGTCATTCGGGTGCTCAAACTCCCCCACCACGATAAGGTTGCAGTTCAAGGGGGCAATGTATAATGTATAATGATGTACCTTGCAAAACCATATGAGCCAATATTGTGCAACACAACATAATTAACTATGAACATTTTTTGTAATTACCTGAGTTTACTTTGATTCTTTGGTATTGCGATGGTCGACTGGCAGACGAGACAAACGCACTTCGAAAATGACAGTGAAAAAAAAGTTCACCTCCCATTCCTCATGAAAGTGATACGTTCGTCTTCTCACTTGGTCCAGCTCCCCCACTCATTTTTGATGACCAAAGCTTTCTCTAGTTTAAAAGAAATAAGCGAGGGCTTCAAATTTACGATAACTCACTGACTAGCTTGTTAGTTTTGCCACACTTAGCGTCGTTGTTTGCGCGTGTGCGGTGACCTAAAGGTCAGAAAAATTCAGCCGTCATCTGATGCTGCATTCGATTGTACTTGTAATTCGGAAAGGTAAATTAGTTTCATTACACCAGCGTCCATTTTTTTTCTAATGTCATGTGATCTACTATTACTACCATTGCGATCGGCTGGTAGATCGCGATCGACGTATTGAGAACCCCTGATCTAGATAGTACTGCTCAGGCTGGTTTAATCTCATGACAGTTGGAAAATATTTGGATCAGTGTGATTACTGTATTTCTTCAAGTAAGAATTAAGAACACGTGTATTATTCTCACCTTTTCTCTTTCTCTCTCCTCTTATGATGAGAAATGTGTTAAACAGAATATCTCTATGGCAATCATATCCATGTCAAACAGGTCTGTTGATCCTCATTTGCAATACACAGGCAACTGTTCATATATCATTTTCAATTTACCATACATTCTTGTCCTCGGAGATGCAAAAAAAAAAAAAAAAAAGATTTCTATGAATCGTGTGCATTGCTCACATTGCGTTGCCCTAATTTTGCATTGTTGTTTTCTATGTTCCCTCTTGGATTTCAGACAAACACTGTTGTGGAGTCTCTCCATGAATATCAAATGAAAATTAATATTAATCAATTCCCCTGGCAAGCCTCAGTCGAGTGAGAATCGAATCAAACCGCAAGATGTTTCAGCGAAGAGCGTGGCTCTTCTGACAAACATGGCTTCCCAGGTCTTTATGGGAAAGACATCTTCAAGCCTGTTTGGTGAGCAAAGCAGACGCATGTCTCTGACTTCCCCTTTGAGTAAGAAAACATGATATTAAACCTTCCTTCACCCAAAAAAAAAAAAAAAAGCACCTGATTTTAAAACTTATGTGGGTCTGATTTCCTGCGTTCCCCAGTTATGTTGAATATGCTGATGCAATCTCCTGCCTGGGATTTCAGATAACACTGGGGAACCAGCTGGCAGTCGGGATGGGGATTGTGTGTGTGTGTGTGTGTGTGTGTGTGTGTGTGTGTGTGTGTGTGTGTGTGTGTGTGTGTGTGTGTGTGTGTGTGTGTGTGTGTGTGTGTGTGTGTGATGGTGGGGGGGGGGGGGGGGGGGGGTCAGACTCAGCTCGTACTTCCATCAAACTGCAGCCGCAAAATGTGAAATCACACAGATTTTAAGAGGTGCTACATTTTAGTCATTACCGTTAGCGCGGCAGTTACGGCTAATAACAAACAACAGAAATTCTGTTAACATGCTGTTAATTTTAGTGCTAACACAGAAAAAACTTTTGAGTGTTAGCAGGGGATCCATCCAAGGCTTAGGTTTGCTTCCATAGGAGGTGGTTTTAATATGCCGAGTTTAATACAGGAGCTTCTGTGGGGAATTTGCATGCTGTGTGGAGAGGGTGCTTGTGGAGGGAAAGAGGCTGCCGAGTCGTCTGGCTGCTTGGGAGACCATGCGTGCTCCTGCACCCAGTGGGAAGCTAATGACCGGTGCACAGTGGCTACGCAAAGAGGATCTCTGACGTTGCTCTCCAGCACTCTGGCAGAAGGAATTTTCTCCAGTAATTGAAGCTGAGAGTGGATGCACTCACCATTTTGTCAGGAAAAAAAAAAAAGCCATATGAAGTTGTTGGAATTGATACGTGACGCTGAACTCAGTACTGTATTTACACCAAAGCTTATCACTCGTCATTTATTGCATCTTTCCTTCCAGCACAGCCTTTAAATGACAGATTTGTGCCTCATTTTCTGTTTTTGCACAAACAGTCCGGGAAGATTTGTTTCAGTGTGAAAAACAGAATTAAATCACCGTGGGGTTGTGAATTAATGAAGTGGTTTAATTTGCTGCAGGCATAGTCGACTGCCCTATTGTTAGTCGTCCCAAGAGGAAGATCGCCCAGGTGCATCGGAGAGCATGGCACAAAAAATAAATTTGCCGCTTGCAGCCATGTGTATTACATGCAGATAAGGATGCAATATGCCAGTATTCCCAACACACACACGCAACAAAAGTGCAAGAAAATGTCTGGTATTTCTGAGATTTTCTAATCTGAATTAAGGCGAAGACTTCTGTCTCTGCCAAATTGATTTTCTTCGGGATGGAAGTTGGCCTTGTGAAATATTCATGTGTTCACATCGCTGGCAAACCCGAGGTATTGGCAGCATCGGTGTCATTATGCCCGTGCTCCACTCATTAAATGGACTTCCCGCAGTTTTACACAGCTTTTTTTGTTCATTTCCAGCTTGTTGTGGAGTTTTGTTTGCCAGTATGGACTCATGATGGCTTCAATAAATACAAGCGTAACCATTAACTGGAAAGCTCAAACATGTCACAAAGGAACGTCAGACAGAAATAGCTTGCTACCAAACATTTAAGAAATCTGACAATTTTATGAAGCAGAAATACTGTGCAATAGCAATAAATTGGCGCGACACTTCATTAGCAGGACATACGAAAGCATCCATTTTATTTTGATGCATAGGAAGTTGGCAATGGCGTATTAGAATCCAAGGGTAACTTTACAGAATTGTTTCATTTTACTTTATTTCTAAACTAAAAAAGTCTGTTCGATCGATTTCACACTAGATTGAAGATCTGTTCACGCAACGTTTTCAAATGCAAGAGGAAAGAACTCTTTTGCGTTTCTGCGTTTTGGGTGTCTGCTTACATGACAATGGTATTCAGAGCCACTGAAAACCGAAACTTTTTGAAAACTGCTACAAAGGTTTAACTGTTCGAAAATGCACCCACTCCACTTCCACAGAGTAGACTGGGGAAAATACAACTTCTTGAAAATGTTACAACTCCGTCTCTGTGTAAACAGGGCAAAACGCTGCTCCTGTGCATGCGCACTACGGCCATAGTACTTTATCTGCCCATACATATATTTGTGTATTAGCTATTATTATTGTTGACGGTCTATTATTCTTTGCATGTATGTGTGTGTGTAGTTTCACTACAAAAACAGACAATAGCACTCAACATGCTACTTACATCGTTTTCAAAATGTTGCAGTTGAAATGCAAAGCTTTTCCGAAAAAAAAAAAGAAAATAAAACAACGTGTTTTCACATGAACTATTGGCATTTAAAAACAGCACTTAACATCACAGACTCCTGGACTGTCCCTTGTTAAACAATATGTTAATAATTGTTTTTTAACCGGAGTGTATTGTAGATTTAAGCTTCATCCATTCATTAATTCATTATCTACTTATCTTCTAAATCCAGTTATACAGATTAGGGTCATGAGGATTGAAGCCTACCACTGCTGATAGTGAGTAAAAGTAGAGATGCACCCTGGATAGTTCAATGGTCCATTGCAAGGCAGCGATAACCGCCTATCCTTTAAATCCATGCTTACAATAGATCTTAAGTTAATTAGAAGGAAGAAGTCCCAAACTGGCTATAAAGTGATAGTAATGGATAATTGGTAAGGAATAACTAAATTATTTGATTTTTTGTCTATTTCAAAATAGGAGCTCTACCAATAAACATTTAAAGAAATGCCTTTTCGTTTCAGGTTACTGAGCAGATGACGTCATCAGCAGTAGAAGGTTTTGGCACTGAAGCACCAAGAGGGATTACAGCACTAATTATTGGCCTCATCAATGTTTGACAGGCTAAAATACTCACAGTGAGAAAAGTCTTCTTCAAACACACGTTAACTACCCAACTCCATCCCCGCAGTGGAAAGCTGATGAGAGGTAGGAAAACCTCTGTAATACCACATTAATGTTCAACACACCCAACAACCATCCTGTGACGCAAACAACAATGGTTGAATATTAAACTCAGGAATAAACAGCCTTTGCTCTCTATCGGCTCACAGGCTGATCTGGACATATGGTCTTTATCAGTCCTGTTGAACCTGGCTGCTTCTGAATGCATTCAGATTATGCACATAATTCAGTGGTGGCCATACATCTTCAAGTGCAGAGGAGAATTTCAATGCATTGAAGGATATAAACAAGCACTTTACATACGTATAAGTGAATCCCGTTGATGAATGCAGAAGAAAAAGGGCGAGGTGAAAAATATTGAAATATAGCCACTTCAGGTTTTTGTCTTGGTACTCAATCTATTAAAAAAAAATGTAGATAGCATTTCCCAATGACTCCGGATGATAAAGTCCAGTTACAAACAGATCCATTTTAGTATGTTTTCTGATAAAAAAAAAAAAAAAAAGGTACAAATTGCAATCCTGAGAGTTGGTTTCTCAATTAATGTGGTTGGGCTTTCACAAAATACAGTGGATTTTATCCAAGGACTTAGTTTTATAGTTGAGAATAACCCACAATAACAAACCAACTTGGTTATCGGTACATATGTCTGTGTACTTGCCATTGTTGTTATTTATAGCTTGTCATTGTAAACACAAACAGCAGTGGCAACTTGTGGGCTGGCATTTCAGCTGTTGCTGACACTGTTTTTAGAACGTTACCGTGTAAGCGTGAAACTTTTCAGAAACTAAAATGTAATGCACGTTCTCACTTGAAACATTGTGTAAACGGGGGCCTGAGACTGTTGTAGTAGTAACATTTCACAACATAAGTCATTTGCTCAGGTCGACAACTAATAAAAAAGAAAATAATTTTATTGATATTTTGTATTGTAAAGACGAAAGTCTAATTTTGATGTTTGTATTTAGTAAGTAAGTAAGTAAACTTTATTTATATAGTGTTTTTCACAAACAGCGGTCACAAAGTGCTTCACAAGAGTAGGTATATCTAAAAGTTCATGCGATCAGGTACAAAGCTTAAAATGCGAAGATGTAAACAACACAGAGTCGGTGGTCTAAAAATGCTTTGCAGTGCTCGGGATACATAAAACTCAAGTGGATACATAGGGAGGTTGAGAAATGCTTAAAATGCAGCAATGCAGTGCAGGTCAGCTCAGACTAAAATGCTTGCTGAAATAAAATCTTTTTCAGGTGCTTTTTAAAAGCATCAACTGAGGCCAGGTAGAGCAGGTCTAAAGGAAGCGTGTTCCTGAGGCGGGACGCGGCGGCTTTGAAGGATCGGTCTCCCTGAGTTTTAAAGCGGGTAGGAGGGATCATCAGCAGGAACTGCCCAGATGACCTTGGTCCTCGAGTTGGGTTGTAGGGCTTGATTAAGTCTGTGATGTAGGTGGGGGCCCGGCCATGTGGGGCTCGGAAGGTCAGCGCCAAGATTTTAATTTGGACACGGTACACAACAGTGAAGAGATTTTATTAGCGGTGTGATGTGGGACCTTTTGTTGGTGCTGGTCAACAGCCTCGCAGCAGAGTATTGAACATACCCTTTCAGAACATAGACTATTTCATATAAACTGTACTCAAATGTGGACAATTCTCTGTTCTCTCTCATTTTCACAACATACCCCCCAGTTAAGGCCATCGCTATAACTGCAGTTGTATTTGTGCCCAAGTTCCAGTGTATATACTGTACAAGTATATAAGGTATGAGAAGTAACTTGGCTGCATGTGCTTCAACTTGAATCTTCACATATGACACATTTTCCACTCGTTTACATGCCGACTGCTTTCACAGCAGGGAGCATAAAATGGGTGTTGTGCACAGACGACAGAGTGGCCGGTGGGACTACAGTCATCGCCGGCTGTAGATTTACTTATACGAGCCCTGTGGAGAGCCATTTTGATCTGCTGCATAAGATGGGAGTGGTAGGTGGTCAGACTGTGATGGCAGAGTGTGCAGTGGAAGTGTGAGGCTTTTCCCGGCGGCAAACCTTCGGCATGTTAAACAGACGCGGTTTGCGTGGCGATTTGTGTACAGGCAACAGATGTACACCCTTGCACTCCGCACAGCCTGCAGAATGAAATGCATTGTGTGTTTTGTGCCTGTGTGAGGTGATGGAGCAGCAATAATGATGAATTCAAGCTTCACATTTGCATTCTATTTATCTGTAGATATGTGCTGCTGTTGAAATCGAAATCTCAGAGAAGTGCATTTCCGTGGTAGAAAAGAAAAAAAACACGGGAAAAGAATAAATTGGTATAGCTACGTTATTGACAGTCTACCTGTGCTCTTGACTGAGAGATATCAATATTCATTTCTGCCTCTCTGCACCTCACTGCTGGCTGCACCGCGCTTAGAGCTCATTTGTGCCTCTGAGGACTAATGACACACACGTCTCTGTGATACTGAGCAAATGCCTGCTGGCCACAAACACCAAAGACTGATGTGGCTTCCACTGAGGAGGTTTGCCTTCACACGTCAGCCCCAGACATACTAGAGTGATATCTATGTTGATGTTTTCTTTTATCCTTTATTTATTTAATTTTTTTTGCATTTATCTGCTCACAGAGGTTCACTCCATGTTTTTCCTTTTTATTTAACTTCTTCACAAACAAATAAAGCAGCTTGTCATATGAATTGTGTTAATCAAACATTGTTCTCGCTCCACCTCTCCTAGCAACAAGCAAGTACGGGCATCTAATTTTGAGCTATTGTTTCAATATGACGATTAAGAAAAAGAGAACCATCGTGTTGATTACACAGGGTTTGATATTGCTGCTCTGAGCTGGAAGCAGTGTTGGGAACAATGTTTCTTAAAGTATTACACAACAATGTGATTGGACCAGAGATATTCTATGATTGCAGATGTTCAGCATAACAGCAGAGGGACACTTTAATCTGTAGTACTTATCATGTTTCAAATGTCTGAGGAGAACCCATCCAAACCCTATTACAATCGGCCTTGAAAATTTGACACAAATCGGGACGTTTTTCACAACTTTAGGCATTACAACATAATCGATTTCCAAAACTGGATTAAAGAAAAAATACAAATTAGTGGATAATACAATACTTAAACACATAAAGAATACAAGCAAATTAAACATAACAAAGAATACAAGCAAATTAAACATAACAAAGAGTGGGGAAAAAACAAAACTGTACAAATAAGCAGAACAAAAGAAGACAACTGACAATATAAATGAACTTCAAGTTGGGAAGTTGTGGCAAGTACATTTTTCCTATCTTTTCTGAGTAAGATTAAGACGTTTACTAAGAATTCAATGTCAGCGACATCTTTGCTCATGGGATAAAATATTGCTTGCTCCAAGTTGAAGGAACAATTCCTATTCAAGTCCCTCCAGAACTTTTTGGAGATAGCAAAATCAAATATCATCTGCAGCCACACATTTTACATTGTTATAATTTTTTTCTGGTTGCTATGGTGACCTGTGTTGACTTGCATGTTGCATGTTTGTGCAATAAACATATTTTCATCATTACTGCTAATAAGCCTTTGCATGCTTTCTCCTGTCGCTCCCCCTCTGAATCTTTGATAACTTTGAGCCCCCATGAGGTAAAGCCACAAAACTCCAGACTCCTAATGTGTTAAATTAAAAGACTAAAGGTGATTTGCTATTCCGTCAGTGTGGAGGGGTACAAAGGGGACTGTGCCAGAAAAGTATGTCCTAATGAGCACAAACCTACAAGATCAACCAGACGCTTTCAAAAGCTGAC
Source organism: Blennius ocellaris (assembly GCF_963422515.1). Classification (NCBI taxonomy): domain Eukaryota; kingdom Metazoa; phylum Chordata; class Actinopteri; order Blenniiformes; family Blenniidae; genus Blennius; species Blennius ocellaris. The sequence goes on along the minus strand of NC_137660.1, from coordinate 8,897,942 downwards.
CTTTAAATTCATTCTTAAGCTACACAGACACACAATAAACAAGATAAATAGTTGAGAAACTGAGAAGTGAAGATCTTGGGAACAAATGGAGCACTGAAACATATAAGCATTTTCCCCCATTACAAAATAGACATATGACTACTATATGTGGTGACATCAAACTGAGATCGTTTAAAAGTTACCTCTAGTATGTCAAACATGCCTTAAATGGTGCTGTTTAATCAACCAATAATTCATGTTGTGGATCTTTATGTTCTGCTTTTCAGATCACCTGCAATATTTTTTTCTTTTTAAAACTTGAGATTTCCTTTAAGGCCATTTCTTTTTTTAGGTTGCCTTCCAGACCAGTTCTTGATTGGATAGAATTATTTCAACAACACATCATCAGTAGTGTAAAACTAACCTGTCTGACAACAATCTAAACCCAGCTCAAGTCCCCTATTAGTGGGGGAACAATCAAATGCTTGGTGAATTCTGCTTCACAATGATAGGAAGAGACATTGAAGGATCAAAAAGCGCCACAAGCCAGTTTTCCCAGTGGTAACCTGCTTTAAAACCCCAAAAGTCAGAAGGATTGGACTGAATTGATGTTGGTAAGTAGTTGTTTGGTGTGAGACGAGTTACTCGATTTGTGGGAGGTGAAGGTGAAGGGAATGGTTAGGGATGTCAGGACTTGCTTCTTACTTATTGGTGATTTTTGTTTAACGAGTTGTGAAAAAAATGCAGTTTTGTTTAGTCTCTTTTAATGACAATGCTTCAAGTGAAAATTCATATTTTTGGCATTTTCCTTTCAGAAAAGTCAAAGGTTTACATGGAAAATTGTGTAGTTAGGGGTAATGTCAAAATGACAAGTTGGCGCTGTTGTTGAACAATACACTATAAACATTAACAATGGCGAGTACACTGACACGCATATGAAGAGATGAAGTTGGATTGCTATTATAGGTGACTCAGCTACCAAGGAGAATATGGACTGGGAGTCATGACACTCTGGAGGCCACCACTGTTGTTATTGTCCTTCTATAGGTGCATGTGCACAACAAGTATTTACCGTAGTGTGCAGTTAGTAATCAGCTATTACATTTGTACCCATTTTTATATGCACAGCGAGCAATTCAGGCCCGTTCTTTCACCGAATGGATCTCATATGATTCGCACTTTTGACCAAAGTTCATTATCACACCCACAATTCCCACATTTCAGAGGTAGCCTCAGTATGTGTTTGTTACATTAGCAAACTAACACTATTTCAAGTGGATTTTGAGAACAAATGGTCAGGTTAAGCAACTGTCATTCAGTTTAAAACAATAACCTTGGTGCTTGACCCATTGTATACCTTGAAATAAAAAATCAGTTTTATCATCTTGTTGGAGTATTTTACCCTCCATATCCAAACTCTGGATTCTTTTGGCTGGCATGCAGGATTACATCACACTTATTATCTCGTGTTATGCTTAGTACAGCCACTATTGGGTGCGATGTGCTCTCCCCCATGGGAAACGTCTGCAGTTCACAGTCATACTAATGCTATTTTTCTTGCATGAGATTCCTCTCTGAAACAGCCATACAAGGCCGCAATATCAAGTCAAAAAGGATCTCATGGATAGAAGAGGAGTACCGGTTTGCTTGTCAACTGTGAAGGCTTCATGGCCTCAACCTTGGAAAGTTCACCACAAGTTGAAACCTATGGTAAGACTTATAAAAGAAAAGTACTGTGATGAAGACAAAACCAACTCCAAGCAAACTGCTGAACACACATGACTGCCATCCTTTTAAACCACAACAGAAAAGAGCATGACCTGCTTGATTTTTATATTCTTTGTGAATTTGTTGAATGAAACTCGCAAATAAGTCAATATATCAAGATCCCCACTTAAAAATAAATACCAGAAGAAACTAAACTGTGGCTTACAAACTAGAATGAATTATGTTTTCAGTCATTTCCAAATGTATTTCAGGTCTGTATGTCAGACCGTAACTCAATTTTGAAAATTGGATGGGTACTGGCAGTTGGCCCACGAAGAAATCCAACTCTTATCCTCTCATCTCCCGACCTTGAAAAGGGCAATGTTAGGTGAGCTGTTGGAAATCGCTTGTGGAGAGTGACATTAAACTCACCTCCTTCGCCTCCCAAGAAAAGCGGTGGTCTGATCCCCCCCTTGTTAGGGGAAGGCAGATAGTGACTCCCTGACAACATTGGGACTCAATTGCCGGTGCTTATTATCCTTTGGCATAGAAACATCTCACGTTTCGCTTGCTGCACACGCTGACCTCTATTCCATCACTTAACCACTGATGAAAAGATGGAGGAGACTGGAGCTGACTTATTCATGTTCAACCAATCGAAGGTGAATGCGCTGCATGTCAGGGTGCCAGGGTCAATCATGTTGACATGTGTCAGTTGTTCTATGAATCCAAACACTATTGGGGAAGGTTAACTCTACATATTCAAGTGGCACATATTGTCTCCTTGTATCTTCTTTGGAAGAACTCTTTGTTGTCGGCAAAATATTTAACATTTTTCATTGAGGGTCCTAAATAACTTTGTGTATACCACAAAATAATGACGACAGTTGCCATAAAATATCAATATCATTTGCAGCTGCTTGGGTTCATTCTGGAGGAAAGGTCAGCAGTGTAGGGTTTGGAGCTATTGGATATCCACAAGCTAAAGCAATCAATGCTGCTTCTTATGAGGCCTCTTCTGGGTATGGAGTGCAGGACAACCTCATGTATTCATGTGCAGGTTGTTGGAAATCAGGGGCCGAAATAGATTCCTAGCATTAAGGAGGCTGGAAATAAAGCTCGAGTACGCCATGTATTGTGGAAGCACTTCAAATGTTGCACAATGTGTATGTGATGTCTTATAAAGGCAGAACATGTTTCTAGTGAAAAGTTTGGTCAGGCATTCTCCTAAAAAGACTTTTGTTCACAGGGGATACTGTTGTGATTTATCATTTGGTTTGTTGACTTCCCCTTCAATGCTAGATCCAGGCAGTGCTAATCTGCTTTTGTTTTCTTTCCCCAAAAGATTAGCACTTTGTATTTGGATTAAATGGGACAGCTTGAAAAGAGCAAAAGTGATGTTAGTGCTTTATTGTCTTGGGATTTTTTTCCCCTTCTCAGTGGTTAGATTGTTAATTTGATATTTTGTTACCTCCTCGTTGTTAATTTATTCACTTATCTTTTTAATTTAACATTTGATGCATGAGAAGCCAATTAAAATATTGTTGAGTTCATACTTAATGTGCTGGAATGTAATAAAGACCCAAAATTCCATCTTTATTTAAATGAGGGATTTCTCTGCATTAATCAGGCTTCGATGCAACATGTTGCGAGAACTTTCAACAGACGTCACGCCGTGTGGACGTGATCTTCAAGTCAGATTTCAATTATAATCAGTGAAAACTGCAGCGATGCTTGTACTAAAAAAAAAAAGAAAAAGGTTTTCTCTGTGAAAATCACCATGTTCAAGGTTTTCCTTTGGATTAACTTTCCCCTGTCGTGTCAAAGAGTTTCATAATAAATTTAAGCCGCCAAGGTGGGCGTTCATTCCTCCACATACATGTGGGTGCTTTGAATCTGTGATTGTTTCAAAACATCTTTCCATACCATGTGTCCACTTCATTTCAAGAAAGCAATGGTATAAACTATGCAGCATGCACACCAACAGACAACTTCAACATTAAGCATTGAAGAGTACGTTTTGGCTGGATACCATCAAGCATATGGGTACTTGTACCACTGAGTTACCACTGAGTTAGGCAGTAGCAGTGCTTATACCTGTGTATACGTGGGCTCCAAGCTTCTATCTTCTGGTTACAGTAGCTGTTTTGCTGATGAAAACCGCTCGCAAGATATTACGTTTTTCTGGTCCTGTCTCCATGTAGATGGCGGAAATGCTGCTACTGCACATGTACACCACCACAGCCATAGTAAATAGGTATTCTACATATGTGTGAGTAGATGGACAATAACAGCAATGTTTGCCTCCAGAGTGTCATCCTCCTGGGACTTGGTAATTTTTCTAGTTGAGAGTTAATGTGATCCTTGTAATATCAAGCCAACTGCCTTGTCTGTCCATAACTGTTTTTGTAATGGAACCACACACATTATAAACATTAAGAATGGTGAGTACACAGACAAACAACAGCACCCACTCGTGGCCCATACAGAAAAAGGACAGTTGTCAGCGTTTCTGCTGTTTCGGTGTTAGCGGACATCATTTTGAAAATGTTGCCATGTAGACATGAAACTTTCCTGATATGAAAGTGCAAAAACAAAGCACTTTCAGTTGAATCTTTGTCATGTAAACGAGGCCTCAGCCTGAATTTACTTGGTTCTAAAAGACCACGAATAAACCTGGACCACCTTTTATCTAGCAATGACTTCCCATTTCTCATCCAAAGCACTATACTAATAAGTTGCACGAGCGACAATTCCACAATACATATCACACTGCGCAGTGACAGTGCATACAGTAAACTCACTACTGGCAGGGGCAACGCAAGTGCTCCAATCTAAATAAGAAAAGTTGTTATGGTTTTGTGATGCAACTTGTTCTATGCAAAAGCATGAGGCACAGAGTGACACAGAGATGGCCCCGAGTCTTTGGAAATAACGCGTGGAGTTGGGTTTGAAATCTGTCTGTCTGAGCTGTCACATGCACACAACCAGACAAATCCCCCCCAACTCACAGCATGGGTGTGTGTTATTACATCAAACATCCATTGCAGTCCCGGAACAAGGCTATTGGCTATTTGTGGCCAAAAGATGGACTGCAAAAACTGTCTGGGCTGTCAAATATGGCCAAATAAAACGAGACAAGTTGCATCTGAGCACAGCTTGCTTGTGGGATGAAGCAGTCTCTTTGAGTGAGAGGGAACACCGTCTACTTTTAAAAACAACCACTCCAGGCAAAGTTGCACCTCCCTGCTCTGCACCGCTGCTGCTGAAAAACAGAAGCCGTTCTTTTGCTTTAGAGTTCCTTTAAAAAAGCATATTTAAAAAAAAAAAATACAGAGTTGAAACCAGGTGGCTGGCCAGCAGAGTCTCTGTGTGTAGGGTTAACATGTTCTTCTCGTGCCTATATGCATTTACTCAGCGTTTATAACCCTCCAAATGGATCATGAGTTGTCCTGTGGGTTGTCTTCCAATGGACAGGACATTGAATCTCAACTGTATCCCAATGAAGGTCAAGAAGTTTACAAGGCAGCTGTTGACATTGCTTCCCGGGCCCTGTTTACATGGTGGCGATTTCAAAATAAAGCACAACTTTCATTGTGTTTTGGTGCGTCTATTTACACAACAGGTGCTTGGAGCCCCAGCAACATTTGGAGAACCACTACCAAGGTGGAACTTTTCAAAAACTACACTTTCTGGAAACACTCATTCTCCTTCCTAAGTGGACGACTGAAGCGGCATGGGTAACTATGAATAGTGTAAGTTACACATTTAAACAATGTTATTTGTGTCAAAGAAGATGTGCAAACTCTAGATTCAGTAATAAGCACCAACACAGTTTTACTTCCCTACTGATCAATATTATATCTTCACGCATTGCTTGGACCCTTTTGTAATTTGTCATAAGTCTACAGCTGTGCTTTGCTCAAAACTTTTTGGAGCATATCGCCTGGTAGTCTGGCAAAATATCAGCATCTGGCAACAGCAATATCATAGCAGAGTCTAAATGCTGATTTGAGCAATGTTGCAATCCAAGTGGCTCAGAATCATTGTATTATATTACAAAAGCAAGATGTGTGTGTGTGTGTGTGTGCGCGTGCGCGTCAATGAGACAGAAAGCGAGAAAGAGAATTATTGAAGCAAAATAGTCCACTTCCCAGATGGTAAAATTTGTCACTCTCAATGTTGCAACAGTCATAAAATAATAATTAAAAGCAGTGATATAAGAGTATTGAAAATGTGACTCTGGTGATATAAAGTTGTAATTTGTTTTTTGTCTGTTGCCACCCAACATTTCTGCAAACAGAAAAAGGCCTTTTATGGCCTGGATCGTGGTATATGGAGTAGTCTCTTATTCATGCTTGCAGAAAGTTTCACATTTTCCAGCACAAAGCTTCATTCACAGAGTGAGCTGACTGAAAAAAAAATAAAAAAATTCTACACTTTCCAAATCCTGAGGGGAGCGACCAATGACAGAGCTCAAAATCCAATCAGATGAGGGAAAGAACAAAGAGGATTGATCGTACTCTAGCTGTTCATTCCATGTAAATTATTGACAGTGCACCGTGCTGCAGGGTAATCTACTGAAAGGGAAGCGAAAATTTCATTTCGGTCCACAGAGTCTTGGTAAACCATCCAGCAATCTGAGCAAAATAAGGCATTTCCCAGTCACAGAAGCTGAAGCCAGATGAATCTTTCAAGTTCAAAGTTGGTTTTGGGCATAAAATAAATGCCCAGGAACTTTTAATACAAAGCTATTGTTTTCTATGTTCGGTAGCTGTTGATTCAATGTATTAATTTGTTATTCTATTAGCACTCATACAATACATTGACCTAGTTTGTTCTGCTTTGTCTTTGCAATTCACCAGATGGCAAACATCTAGTGCTGCTCTTTTGTTTTATTACACCATTTTTTAGACATAAATAGAATGAAGACGGTATAACCAAGGATTAAACAGTGATATAATATAATACCACTCATTACATGGAGATTTTATTACTAATCCTAGACTCCATATTCCAATTTAGCTCTCTACAGTAGTCCCTATAAAATGGGTAAAATGCAATTCAACTCATCCAGCAAAGATGTTTTCCCTCCTGCAAATGTCTGTCGGCTTGGCTATCCAGTTTCACCTCAGAAGAAACTAATATTGACAAATGGTGCCGTCGTGTTGAGGTGGGTTATTTCTGATTAGAGCTCTGGACAGTCTGAACCACCTCCAACATCTCTCTTCTCTCACTCATCCAGACTCTGCTCGCCTTAAACTTCAACAGTGACTTCCACCTTTGCCAAACTCATTTCTATGGGAAGTATATTCATTTCATTATTTATTTTTTTTATTAATTTTTTTTTAAATAAAACAAAACAAGCCTGTGTCATCTTTGTTATTGTCATTTATGAGTATAAAATGGAGAGACTTTTGTCATGGAACAAGATCAATGAGAACAAATCTTCCCAATACATGAGTTAAGTAATAGTTGTGAGAAAATAATGTAGCTATAATAAATATGCAATATACCCAATCTTATTTTCCCCGTCTTGAGCCCAACAAAAATTGCGAGCAGCCCTCCTCTACCTTGGGCCCTTCCTTGCCGGCACAGTGTTTATTAAATCACGGAGCACATGAATGCTTTATTAAATGAGAAAATATTGAAATTCAGACATTCCTCTCCAGTTCAGTTTGTTCTCACACTCCTCTGCTCTTAAATTGATTTCACGCTCTCTGGCTATCTGCATGGGAAATAATGTGCAGCATTATTAACTGGGAGAAAGGGAGGAGAAAATCACAGGGGAGGACAGGGGGCTCCGACGACGAATCGGGGGCTTCAGATAAACGCCGCCAGTCCAAATCTAAAGTGTAGAACTCACTTCAAATTAGCACCAACGTGGTGATGCTGTGCTTCTCCTCAGGACCGAGCTGGTTTAGACGAGGACTCCAGCATGTGTTGTTACTTTTCCTGGGCCTCCTGTGTGAGCGGTGCCGAACTCCCCTGCCCTCATCAGGGCTAAATTGATTTCAATCCTCTCTGTGAAGACCCAGCTGCTGGGGGAATGTCACTCTAATGATGGTAAATCACATAAACAGAAAACGCTAAAGTAAAGGCACAAGTCTTTAATTGGGCTTTTGATCACTGTTTCTCCTTAATCAGACCCTTTTCTGAAATGTCAATGAATCCTGCTGCTGGAGACACAAAATAACATTTTATTTATGTTTCTGTGGGCTGGTGGAAGAATCTATTACATTCCGTTGGAACACTATTTGTATTGCATTTTTTACTGTCAGAATAACATCTTCCACTTCAAACTGTAGTGTGGCTTTTTATTTCGTCTATCATTGAGTTTCACTGTGTTATACTTATGGGAGGTCTCGCTATAGGAAAAGAGTTTAATTACCACCCAGCACACTTCATGTTGAACAGAGATGGGAAACACAATCAAAGTGAATATTCAAACCACTGTGATGATTGCTACTGGAGAAATTACCAGACAATCAAACAATATTATAAACACATTTTTGTTCATTTGATTGAGTTGTGAACAGAGCTCAACAGCGAGCTATGTAAAGCCCCTCTGAGTAGTAAACGACTTTCCAAATGATAAAAGCTGAAAGCTGTTGCCTTCATTCGCCTACGTTTAAAGCGTTTTTATTTTCACTCTGCCATCATGGTACTTCCATGTCAGCGTTGCTTACGCGGTTTCAAAAACACTGTTGTACTTACCACAAACCCAGCATTTACTTGAAAAGAGGTTGGGTTTTTATTAAAACAAGAAGAACCTCGCCTGGCCAGTGAGTTTCCAACAAGGGCTTTCTTTAAAATGTGAAAATGTGAGTTAGAATAATAGGATGATTTACTCTGAGGTATATTTTGCGATTTGAAATGCTTGGTTGACACTTGGGCCTCTTTAACACGACAAAATTTCAACTGAAGATTCATCATTTTTGCCTTTTTGTTTCAGAGGAAGTTTGTGTTTACACGACAACATTTTGAAAACAATGTCCATTTCCACCAACATAGCTCAAATGCTGTTGTTTTCATGTAGGGCCACTCACGGCTGCTGTTTTCTTTCTTTTTAGTAATAAAACTACACACACAGGCGTGCATAGACCAATATGCAAACAATAGCTTATTGTTCTAATGGTGAGTCCACAGACATTTGTCTTTATGGGCGACTCATTTGGATTGTTATTAAGGTGACTCTCAACTATAAAACTACCAAGTTCCAAGAGAATATGGCCTGGGAGTCATGACACTCGTGAGTAAATAATAACAACAATGGCAGACTCCAAAGTACAGGAGAACTATTTATCATGGACATGGTAATGTAGCAGTATTTCAGAAAAGTTGTGTGTCCCCCTCCCCCATTTACACAGGGTCACCTGAGCAATTGTTTTCAAAAAGTTGCATTTTCAGTGGCTCAGAGCCCCATTGTGGTGTCGCTGGACACCTACTGAGCAACAGAAAGTTTTCCATTTTCACTTGAAAATGCTGTTGTATAAAAAGGGCCTTAGATAATGGAGCTCAGGGCTTAGATTGAAATTCCAACCTTGATTTTTCTGCAATGAGATTCACATAATTCTATGTGAGAAAAAAAAGTTTTTCAGTATTTTTTTGTGGCTTTATCGTTCAGAAATGCTGGAGCCAATACCAGCTAACAACATTTGAAAGCTTAGACAAGGTGAGCTAACCACCCCCCAAGTTGTAAAGTGCACCGAGGCTTGAGTAGCGACAAATAGAAGCACTAATTGAAACGAGAACGGAATTTGGGCCCTCGCTAAGGTGTCCTATCTTTAGTCACTGTGCAGCCGACAGTTGCCCCTGCAGCTAAACACCTGCTACCCAAAATTCTTCCACCATGTCCACCAATCCATCCATCTTCTATAACTATATCCTGTGTAGTGCTGTGGTGAGCTGATGAACAGGGCAGAATCCCCCCCCCCCTGGATGGGCACCAGTCCATCACTGTGAAAACACAGATAGACAGACAACCACACACACTCACATCGAGGGGAAATTTAGGTTCACCAGTTCACCTCACATGCTTATTAATTTTTGGACTGTGGGAGGAAACCGGAGAAGCCAGGAGGAAACCCAAGCACACACGGGGAGAATATGAAAGCTCCACATCAAAACCGACAGCCTTTACTCTAGTGGTGTAGTTGTTAATACTGTTGAACTTTAGACTCGCCTGCGTAGTCAAGGGATCAACATGAACAAGTGACACCACTTGGATCAGAGGCCAAAGGTTTCCCAAGTCATGGCCAAGTCAAGTTGACCTGAATCAATTGCTTTAGGATGCTTTCTTTCTGACAAATAACAATATACATAGAAAATCAGATTAGGGTGAGTAAATGCACAACTGATAAGGTTCATCTGAGGGTAGAATTACAGAGACACACAGGAAGTACTCCATTGTCCAGTCTGGACTATTTGGAAACAACAAGCCATACTGTTCATACAGTTTACAAAGTCGTATAGTATACACTTTCCCGGCAGTTAATTATAACTTTGTCATTGTAAATATACATGATCCATTTCACTTGGTATTTATTATGACAACAATTTTTCAACATTGATGAAGCTTATTGCACCTGGGGCTATTTCGTGGCTGTAATGGAGTCAGAAAATGAAATGTCCCAAGCTGTTCAAACAAATAGGAAAATATATTGTACGCTTCAATTAAAGTTGTTTGATTATGCTGGACGGAGGAGGAACACAGGGATCTTCCTGTGGAGGTAGATATTTCACATTCAGCGGCTCAATTTTATGTATACGCAGCTGTTAATGGTCGGCACATGAGGGAAATGATTTCGAAGGCAGAACAAATACATCTGTCATTTCACTGCAGTTTGTGTGGCCCCGCCACTCCGACATCAGGAAAAAAAACGGCAAAAGCAATAGAAGGGCCCCAGAAATGACAGCTTGAAAACACACTGAGGCAGATATCTGGCAGCAACATTTCTGGGAGATAAAGTCAAACTCCTTATCAGCTGCCCAGTATCACGAGTGGAAGCCTTTGATGATGACAGCAAAGCAAATTACACCAATGAAATTCTGTCGATCAACCCGTTTGAGCATTTGCTGCTATGCTGTTGCATAATACTCTAACAGATCTGCTCAGCAAACACTGGTGTGGGTACAGGCAACAAGGTGATTAGAGCGTCAGATTGTGCTCTTCTTGCATAATAACTTGCTGTTTACAGTATGTGTGTGTTTATCTTTCTCTGGCTTTTACATAATCCAACTGCTGTAATGTTGTTTGCAGATGTGATGGTAATCTAAAAAGCAGGCTTTGCACTTGATTTCATGATAAACAGGTTGGGTAGGAGATGGCAATGGCATTAAAAAAGAATACCCTGCCTGTTACCTGGAAACCATATATAAGGTTTCTAGAACGTAAGCAAAAAATAATTAATATATTTGCATGATTAGAATTAATTAGGCTTCAGACAAAGAGCTTTCAGACACAGCAAGGAGCAGTGAACATGTGCCTGAAGAAAAGCTTTTAAGCGTGACTTGCTTTTAACTCGGTATGTTTTCCCCATCTATCTCCACTTCATAGGACTCCATGACCTCCTGAATGTTCATTATTTTTTTATTTAAATAGTTCTGAATACAACACAGTCTTCTTACGGCACTTTTTACAGGCAAAACCCCAATGATTCCCCTTGACCAAGCATGGGAAAAGAAGGGAAAAGAAAATTCATTTCACAGGAAGAAGATAGCAGAACCAAGCTCAGAGGGGGACACTTTAACACACTGAACCAGAATCCGAAGTGTCAGCTTTCTGTGGTTACGGTTAGGATTTGGAGATGAAAAGGAGAGAAGAGGATCGGACAGAGACACAGTCGGTTGCAGATTGTGGGGAGTGATACAAACCCCCGGTTCGGGTCGGGGAAGTCTTCAGCAATGTCACACAAATGGAAGTTAATTCCATCACACAACAAAACGGCCAATTAACTAACTATTGGTCTCGCAACTCTAGTCATTTGATCTATTTTAATGGTGTTTCCTTTTTAGCCGTTTCTCAGAATTTTATGTTGGTCTTTCAAGTGTTTTGTTAAGTGTGGTCATGTGTAAAATTAGGCAGTTTTTAATATATGATTTGCGCATGAGTCTGAATCATCATCATCACCACTCACTTGAATAAAGTTACCGGCCTGGATGCAATTCTTGTCCTCACTATTGAAACGTGGGGGCGCTAGTCTTAAACGTCACTTTAAAATCAGGCAGCCGCTCAATTTCAAACAGGGAAACCTCATAAATCTTGGATTGCAAAAAGAACAAAAAGCCAGGTGACTCTGAGGAGCAGCAACAGACAAGTTCAGCAGGAAGCTGATCCCAGGCCTGTGGTGCTTCTGTCGGAACGCAATGTGTATAAACTGTATTATTAATATTCAGCACTGTGTTGTATGACAGTGCTGAGGACTGTATCTCTGGTAGTCTGGACAATTTTTTTTTTCAAATTCTGATGGTTAGGCATGTTTGGTGTTAATTATTAGTTTGTTGATGATTGCTAAAGTATTTCAGAGGTTATTTTGAGCATGATAATGTGGTTTTGATTCCCAGTAGAGTCACACCTTTAAAAAAATAAATAAATAAATCGTATTGACACTCATATGATGTCCAGATAAGACAAGACATCCATGTAATGGCCGGGAAATCCATACAAACAACTGGCCAGATAAACACGATTGTTGAAATATCAGCAAAAATTATATTTTGGATAGAGACATGACTTGGGTTTATTTATAAAATGCCTTGTATGGTTAAATTGAAAACAAATCCCACAAATAGGTAAACAGAGTACGGAAAAATTGCTCAATTTTACTCACTAGAATGAATGCAGTTCTCAAGTAAAAGTAAAAGATACTCCTCAAAACGTTGTCAATATCTGGCATTCAATTCAGTCCGCTTGTTTACAAACACAGTCATTGCTCATTTCTCAGGCAAACAATGAAGTCTGTAAAGTTACATTGTGGTAAGTGAGTTTTATTGATATAGCGCTTCTCACAAAAAATTTAATAAAGTGCTTCAGAAAAAAACAGTAAAACTGAGTTATTTGAAAGCTTCTCTGTATGAAATGGTACAGATTGTATAGAATTGTAGAAAGATATGTTGGTTTGGGGGCCTTCTTGGTAAAATAATAAAATGTCCACTAATATACAGATGAAATGTGCCACTATTTGTTCAAGTTGTGGGTGTGCCGAGTGGCTATTATTTTTTTTTTAAATGATTATATGTTTTAAATTGTACTTCATAGTAAAATTACATACTTGAAGAAATGCCCTCAAAAAGTGCAAGGTAATCCCAAAACTACTTGATATCCGTTATTTGAGCACTTGCAAGACAGTGATTTGTTTACTGAGCACTCCATTCATTCAAGAATAAACAAATCACAAACTCATTAATGATCATATAGAACAACATGCAAATGTAGGTAACCTCAGCTTTTCATGTGAATACCTGTAAAGCCATTCACTCTTATTCTGCACAGCGTCTTGGGGTTATTTATTTATTTCTATCTTCTTACAAGCACAGCCTCAGCATTACGAGTGGCTGCGGTCAGCTATTATTCATGGAGAATTATTTCACATAGCTTCTCATGAAACCACAAATTGTGGATTTGTTTGTGCTTACGTACAAGAACAACAAATAAGATGGATGGACAATTTCTGTAGGCCTGTTCCTCCTGTTCTGATCCGTCACACCCAATCAAAGTAGAGTGGTATCATAGGGAGAGATGAAAGAACAAGATTTATATTGACATTTCATCTCGAGTCATGCATCTATAAACAAAGTGTACTCGCCAAAATGTTGAAATAGTCCTAAGGCACGTTAAATTAAATGTACGTATAATCCACGCATTATATTTCCACGTGTTGTCTTCCCGATTCCAGGATGAGCATCGACTCTGTGGTACACAAACTAATCCATCTGTCTGGGCTCAACTGCTTTTGATTCAGTTCACATGTCTTCGTCTCTCCTGTCAATCTTTGATGCACTGCTGGCTCTGAATCATTTTTCAAAAACAGCGAGCAGAACACACTCAGAAAGCAGGGACAACATGAGCTGGGATCTGAAGAGAATCTGGTCAGCAAAAAAGGAATAAAAAAAAAAAGAAAGAAGATGGATGTCAGGGGGGGGGGGACACATGCACGCAGAACAAACGCTGCAATCTGGCTCATGATGACACAGAAAGTGCTTTTTAATCTAATAGAGAGCTTTTGAGCTGTGAATTAGTGTGTGTATGGAGTGGAGGTAGTAATCCCCTGCCTGGCATAAGCTGGTGCTCCGAGTCCTCCTACGCTGCTACAGGGTGACACAGGCACTTCTCTCTGTAATTTCTCTCCCAGTCTTTGGTATGCCAGCTAGGCACAGAAGTATTTCTGCCAACCGGCTGCTTCTGGTCAGAGTCTGAATAACGTCTCCTGCACGACTCGCCAGCCCCACCGGGATTTGTACCATGTGTCATCTTCAGCATCTGAACCCAAGCGCTACGTTTAGACCAAAAATAGTTCTTCACGCTCCATTTGCCTGTAAATACACTCCACTTAGCGAAGTGACCTTGGAACGGCCTGACATCTGCTGCCTTGCTCAAAGGCATCCTGACAATGATGGAGAGTTCGTGTAATATTAGCTACTCCCACAGACACTTGCATCACTGCTACAGCAATCATATTGATATTTCAGCAAACATCGCACAATTCAGTTCATCTCTGCTCATTGAAGAAGTGGAAGTTTCTTTTCTCCTGTGGAAGGAAAAAAACAAAAAAACAAGATCATTTCCGGCCCTGGGTGACTCAGTCAGTCCAGGATGCCGACCGACTCTGAATGCTGAGGACAGACTCACACAATAACAGTCAGGGGAATTGGAGCATTGCTTTAGAGGACACCGAGCAAGTCTCCAGGGCCAGCAACTGCTCTGTTATGCCCAGCCAGACATTTCCACTGTTTCCCCTGCTGCCCTCCTGTGTCCCACTGTCCTCTCGCTTTGTCAAACTGCTGCATCCCAGGAGGCACTGGGGAAAAACCAAGAGAGAGAGGAAAAGAATAGTCTGCCTTTGCAGGCCGTACCTCCTCCCTCCAGAACAAAAAAAAAAAAATAGAAACAGGAAACACTGAGTGTGAAGTAATTTCTCCTCAGACCTCCCTTTGTTATTAAATGCATTACTTTACATTTGTGCTCAAGTTGATTCAAATGTAATTAGTCAAATTTATTATCCAATTTGTGAGACTTGGAGCTCAAAAGTAACGCACCCGACTGCACTGACTGAACTTAATCCAGAGTGACCTCGAGTGGCCATTGTAAGTACAATAGAGGCAATGTATAACGAAAACAGAAGCATAAAAATGGAAAACAGTCGGCATATGACAGGACAAAATGCAAGCATTTTGAAACAAAAAGCTGTTTTCAATATTTCCTAACGAGTTCATAAAGTATATAGTTTTTTTAATTATGAAGATTCTATTCCAAGGATACAATTTTATTTACTCGTCAACTAATGTCCTTTCAGTGTTTACGTGTAATTTACGTACGTAATTTTTTTTGCTGGCTCGTATGGCATTGGCATGGCACTTATAGCTGATAAAGTATTTTCTTATGAAATATGTTTCACAAAAACATACTTCCATCCACATATTTCCACAAATATGTGGAAAAAAGAAAGAATTTAGACGGAATTTAATCCCTTTATAATATAAGTTTGTTAACACTTTAAGCGTTTGGTTCTACTGCACATTAAGGAAGTAAATGGGCAGTAACAGCCTCCAAAACTTCAGCCTTATTGAAGCTTTGAACAAAGTGAACTCAAAGGTTAAATACTTGCTTTGCACATCATCCAGTGATCGTGAACTAAAAATATTTGCTCGCCTGTTTGATGCCGGTCCACCGTTCGCAGCTACATCAGTTTCAACTCTTCGAGGAAAGCATTAGGAGTGTGCTTATGGGGAGTTTTGACCATTCTTGAAGGGCACTTGTGAGGTCAGCCACTGGTATGTGGGACGAGCAGGCTTGGCTCACAGTCTCGCCTCTAATTCATCCCAAAGGTGTTCTATCGGGTTGAGGTCAGGACTCTGTGCAGGCCAGTCAACACCAAACTCGCTTTTCTCGCCGATTCTTTCACAAATGTTTGTAGAAATAGTCGGCATGCCTTTATGCTTGATTTTTTTTTTTTTTCCCAGCTATGTCACCTGAAGTCATTGATTTTTGGATAGCTGAGCAAATACTTTTGTCGATACAGTGTATCTTCTCGATGGCTTTGGTGGGTTGCAATTAAATACGACTGAATATAATGCTTGGCAATAACAATTTGTAGATTTTGAACATTACTTTCAGAAAATCACAATCAATAACATGTTGTTCAGAAAGACCAAAACTCCCACCAACAAAACCATACTGAGGATATCTGTTGGGGACTGGGGACGACTCCGGGTGAGAGCATTTGCGATTGTATCCTTGATCATTTCAGCCAGTTTTTGTCCTGATCCAGCCGAGTTAGATTCAAAAAGCTCAGTCCTTGATGTGGCCACAGCTGCCGGCATATTCACTACTACAACTGGTGGCCAGACTCTCAAATTTGTACCGGAGCTGCAATTACACTTCTACAGAAGTAAAAAAAAAAAAAAAAAAACCCAGAGCTTTAAAAGCAGAACAAACAACAGGTGGCATTACATTGTGTGATGTTACTGGATGTGAACACTGCAATGTGCAATGTCTCATTAAAGACAGCTTGGAGAAATGATTGTCAGTCAGATGTGTTTGCAACAGAAGAAAGAAGCACCTGTTTTCTCCTGGTTTTAGACAATCGAGCCGAACACGTGGCGCATCGGAGCAGCTGCTGAAGTTTCTAAAGCAAACCATTAACCTGGAAGAGTAAGTGATGATAGAGCGCGAACAGCAAGTTCCTCCCAATCGTTTTCCCCACTTCCAATACCCCCGTCACAATTTTATATATCTGGAGGATTGCAAGCAGTTGTCTCTACCTGCTTATTGTCTCCGGTGATTTTTAAACGTCAAATCTTGAAAGGACTGTCAGTTTCTAATTTATTCTAGAGGTTTCATTTCGTTTCATAATTGGAAATTAATGGTGAAACTTCACCCACATTCTGTGCACATGCCAATCGAATCTGTTATCCTCCACGTTTCCACAGGGGAATACTTTTTTTTTTTTTTTTGTCACATCCGATTTCACATCTCATCCACCATTTCACTGACATTAGTGACAAGTGAGGTGTCGCAGATCAAACGGCAAGGCGAGAAAGAGAGGCACGTTCAAATACTCAGCCTGAGGCAGGTACAATCTACACTCCTTTCATATACTGCAAGAATAGAGCAGCTGAATAACTAGAAAACGCCTTTGTGAGTAATTAAAGTGAAAACACACTTGTGTTTTGACAAAGATGCCATGCCTTTCAGCTCTGACGGCAGCAGCAACAATTCAGAGAAGAATGATCAAGATTCACTAAATGTTTCTTTCTGAAGGAAGATAAAAGCTGTTATTGACTTGCATTGGATTCTTTTTTTTTTTTTTTTTTTTTTTGCAGCGGCACAAAGAGCAACTGCTCTGATAGCATCCGATTAAAGAATCCGCAGTGAATAAAATGTTCCGTCCTTTATGTGAGAGGGGTTTATTTCTCGCGCTCATTCACATGAGTGAGCATATGCAACTTGAACTGACACCTTTCCACAAAACGCTTAACTCTGCTTAACATGATGATGTACTAGTGAAACAAAGACGTCACGCTCATTATAGTGTCCGTTTAACATTTGTTCCATCAAATCAGTATAAATCATCGGGGCAGATTAATCTATTCAGCTCTTATCATTGTGTGAATTAATTTTCTTTTTAAATAAGTGGTTTTGCACTCAATTGGTCAATTACCCACAATCTTTTAATTATACCTGCAATATGAGGAAGTTACAATTCCAACTCTGTAAAATCTTCAATTTGAGAATTAATTTAATTCACTTTTTAGTTCAGGGGCAATATACGCCTCAATTTCATCTAGAGTGGGCCAGACAGGTGAAATAGCATCATGACAACCTTTTTTGTGTTTGACCTTTTTTGTTTGACTTCAAATGTCTACATTTTATCAGTACAAAATCAAACAATTACTGTGGAAAACTACTACTATCTCAACATGAAGCCAATTTTAATGACACCTTCTGGTAGAAAATGCAGTGAAATGTCTAAAAACTTGCCCTCGAGCTGTTGCGTTATGCATGTTTTTACAAACTCACTCTGACAGCATCGCTTTGAGGTTTATGCTGGTCGGCATTTCCACATTAAGGTATCTCAGCTCGGGTCTCAGCGTTATGTTTTGTCCACTACTCTTATGAGATTTGTTTAAAAATCAATGTTCTCCTTGAAATATTTACAATTTGCTTGGTGGTTTGGCCTGATTGGAGCTTCTTTGGGGTGGATTTTGGCCCACGGGCCTTATGTTTAACATCCTGGAGCTACATGGTGGAGTTTGTCAATCCAGTCTGAGCACTTTGGCAAAAAAGAAATGGTAGGTTCAGACACTGGTGGAGAAACAGCAATACAACAACCTTACAAACAAGAAGGCTGTTGCTCGGCTAATCCCCCGCCGGAGGGCGTTATATTTTCTCACAAAGCCAGCTCTAAGGCAGCACACTTGGTACACTAGAGGGTGTTCCATGGGTCCTAGTAGATAATTATGTACAATCTGAAAGGTCTTCTTCATAAGCTATGTCAAAATACGTCTCCAGAGCCCAAAAGGCGTCTTTATGCACTTAGTGACCCTGTGACCTGATATGCAAATTAGGTCAGGGTCACCATGGTGCCCCTTCTCCCCAGGTGGAGTGTCCATGTGTGAAGTTTGGTGACTGTGGGCCCAGGAACTGCTGAGAAATGAGGAGAAATGTTTATATGAAAATACATGTATTTTTTACGGAGCCCCTCTGGTGATATTGGTGAAAAAAAAATTATTGCTTAATCGCGTGGCCACGCGTTACGAAGGCGTGGGAACGAGATAAATAAGTCGTGGCCACGCGTTATCAAGGCGTGGGAACGAGATAAATAAGTCGTGGCCACGCGTTATTAAACTGCCGTCAAGTGAGCCGGCACTCAATTTTAACTGCGCTTTTATTAACGCCTTTACGGTAACACACAGGTCAGCGTACGGCCGCAATGCTGACAGAAAGACAGATGGTCTGATTTCAAAATGCAATAAAACGGAATGCTTCATAGGTTTACACCCAATTTCACTTCAGCGCAATACTAGGCATACTCCTTTGTTACTACAAGAAATATGAAAGAATATTACTGTAGAAATTTGGAGAAAAGTACTCTTAAACTTGGATGTGTTGATCGAAAATGATGGTCTCATCTAATTTCAAACTGCAATAAAATGGAATCCTTAATAGGTTTATCCCTGATTCCACTTCAGGCAGTACTAGACATACTCCTTCACTACTACAAGCAGCATCAAAGAATATCACTGTAGGAATTTGGAGAAAAGTACTTTTAAACCTGGAGCAAATTAATGAAGGCAAGACCATTATTTTCGACCAACAGATCCAAGTTTGACATTACTTTTCTCCAAATTTCTACAGTAATATTCTTTGATCTTACTGGTACTGGTAAAGGACTATATCTAGTATTGCACTGAAGTGAAATCAGGCATAAACCTATGAAGAATCTTTTCTAATTGGAATTTGAAAACAGGTGTGAGAAATCATTATTTTCGTTAATTTGCTCCAAGTTTAAGAGTACTTTACTCCAAATCCCTACAGTAATATTCTTCGATATTGCTTGCAGTAACAAAGGAGTATGTCTAGTATTGCCTTGAAGTGGAATCAGGCATAAACCTATGAAGAATTCCTTTTTATTGCATTTTGAAAACAGGCGAGAGATCATTATTTTCAACCAACAGATTCAAGTTTAAGAGTACTTTTCTCCAAATTCCTACAGTAATATTCTTTCATATTTCTTGTAGTAACAAAGGAGTGGCCACGCGTTATTAAGCAATAATTTTTTTTTCACCAATGTCACCAGAGGGGCTCCGTAATTTTGCAACTATGACGAGCAAACTTCAGACCCTACCAATCTTCAAGGTCAAGGTCAAGGTCAAGGTCAGGTCACTTGGTATGCTGGAGGGTGTCCCCAGAGTACTAGCAGGTGTGTATAAAATTTCAGAGCCCTAGCTCAAAAACCTAGGCCTCCAGAGCCCAAAATGTGTTTTTAAGCACTTCGTGACCCTGTGACCTACTTAATATGCAAATTAGGTCAAGGTCACCATAGCATCCCTTCCCCCTCTGAGATGTATCCACATGTGAAGTTTGGTCACTGTGGGCCCAGGGGTTGCCGAGATATAGGTAGAAACGTTCGAACGGACGGACGTACGGACGTACGGAGACTGTTTCAAGATCCCCCTTTGGGGCCTATCGGCTACGGCGGGGGATAAAAAAATCCATCTTAATGAACTCATGTTTATTTGTCACCGTACACATCATGATGAAAAACATTAAGATTTTTCTAAAATCCCTTCCTCTTGTTCCACCCTGGTAATACATGCACTAAAGTCTTCACTAATACAGTTTATGTTACATGCGTCCTCTGCAGTGAGATATCAGTAAGAGTACAATTAGCTTTCAGTGAGGGGTGTTCAGATTCTGCTCAGACTGATTCATTGTTCATACGAGGGAAGCCACAGGCTCACTTTGCAGTGGTATTGCCATGTTGATTTCTGCTTTTAGACCTTTTCACATGTTGACTAACCGATAGAGGCAGAAAAAGCTTCACGAGACATGAGAATTCTTTGATCTGTTTCAATGGACTGCGTTTTCTTTTTTTCTTTTAATGGTCACAGATGGTCAGACGGTTTGCGAGCCGCCTGTGTCCTGATGCGAGCCGAGCGGAGGAACGCACAGTTCACAACAACATTGGCAGAACAGCCACAAAAGACCATGCCACCGCACACTGACGCCGAAGCTTTCCCTCAAAGCATCATTTGGTCAATGCAAAGTTGTTTTTGAAAGTGGGCCATATTGCAGGGTTCCCATTCCTGATCTATTAGTTGGTTGAGCATCAACACACGAGTTCAAATCTGCTGAAAAAATGTTGAACGCTCAGAACTAGAATAAGAGAACAAAACTTGTCTTGATGCTGGAATCAAATGGCTGGTTTGTATCCATCCTATTGTCTGGATTTGTTGATTTTTGTTCTTGTCAATGAACAAAAGTGAGTACTCTTGTATGAGAAGTATGAATAGACAGCATAATGACTGATGTTTGCTGTGTGGAGGAGTTTTCATGGAGGCAAAATACCAGATGTTGCCGACTGAGTGAATCTTTACACCAGAGGCTTTTGAACAGACGAACGTGTGTCAGTAACTCTTAACGAGGTTCCACTAAAAGTGGATGGAAATGTTGTGCTCGCCTTCTTACCAACCACAGGATGTGTGTGTGAGCACGTGGCAGAAGAGGAAACTTCCCCCTGGGCCGCTCAGTCTCCCCGTTAGGTGATGTGAAGGAGGTGAGCCCAGCTGGCTGCCCGCATCTTTCCACTTTATGCTTTCCAGACTTTACAATATATCTACAGGCGAGCAATTGTGAACTCCTATTCAAATGCAAATTGCAGTATGTCCAGAGACTCATTGCCCTAAACTCTCCCCTCTGTTCTTTTCAGGGATGTTTACCGAAGTGAAGGGACTATGTTGTACAACAACGGTGAGGTAAATATTTTTGAAGCAATCAAAACATTGCAACTGTTAAGTGAATGGTACGAAGCTGAGACCACTGCGAGGCTCGAAGCTTTGTTTACGCTCCAATACTTGGAAATTAATTTGCTTTTCTTGTTAAGTCTGTAGGGTGAGATTTGCTGCGGGGGATGTGAGGAATGGACGCCCACCTCTGGTCTTAGTATCCTTCCCTGCTTTATTTTATCGTCAAAGGCATACAATATATCCCACGGATTTACTAAAACAATCTGGAACTAGTATGACTTTCCATGTTGGATTGGTCATGTTTTGGTGGAAAAACTGGGTTATTTAGTTGACAATTATTAAATCTGAATATAGAAAGAATATATGTCATAAAAATCAAGCATTTTGAGAGGCATGAAGTCAGGTTGCACGTTGCAGGTATGGCCCCACTTACAACTGGAACTGTATGGGAAGTCCTGTGCTGTCTGCATTTTGGGAGCTTATATTATTTTCTTGTGATTAGTTGTTAAAGCAGTTTCATCTAACTTCATTAGAACTTAGTGTGTCAATTAGTCAAATGCTAATATATCAAAGCGTAGACTAATGAAGGGAAACAAAGGAGAAGCACTCACAAAGGACTTACTTTCTCAAGTAAATGGACCACTTAGTAATACTCAGACCTCATTTACACAACGATGTTTAGTTCCATTTTATTTTTTTTGTTTACACGCAAACGGTGCTCAGCGCTACGACAAAAGCAACTGAAAGTGTAACTTATAGAGAACGCTCCGACTCCTCTGTGGATAAACAATTTGAGTAGCAACTGAAATTGTTTGTGCATATGTGCGCCATGGAAAGAGCATATAATTCTTTTGCACATGTGCAAGTAGATGGACAATAACAACAATGGCGGCCTCCAGAGTGGCAGGACCCCCAGTCCATATTGTCCTGGAACTTGGTAGTTTTCTAGGTGAAAATCACCTGTCAGAGCAATTCAACTGTGTCGACTGTCCATACGAATGTCCCTGTACTTGCCATTGTTTTATGTTCATAGTGTATTATTCCCTGCACGTGTGTCTGTGGTTTTAGTACAAAAACAACCAAGAGCACCCACCAGTGGCCGAACATGCTAACGACATCATGCCAACGAACATCATTGTGAAAATGTTTCTGTATAAACTTTTCTAAAATGAAAATGCAAAAACTAAGCTTTTTCATGTGAAACATTGTGTAAACAGGTCTTGACCAAAACCAAATGTAGCATTTAATGTCTTCGGCCCCGTTTACACAACAACGATTACGAGTGCATGCGCAAAACTTTCTTCACTTTTGGAGGGTCCGTTTACATGGCACCAGTGTGCAGATCCACTGCATCCGCAGTTTTTAATCCAGCTCCCAAGGTGGAAAGTTTCTTTCACGGCCGCTAATCCCTCCTGCGGAGACTGATGGAGGCTTCACGGCCTGTTACTGCGAGGGTGCATCCCCCCCCCCCTTCCCCTTCCATCCCTTGCAAACAAACATGGCGACCCGCAGTAGTATTAGTCACAGTCTATATTCTAGTTTTAACCTCCATGTCAGTATATATATATATTTATATACACTCACCCCTGATAGCATCCGATGCATCATCAGTCCATGCAGATGTTGGGTTCTCACCATTTTCTTCATGTTTATAGCGTATTCTTCTCCATTACAAACTCAATCAACAGCGCCCTCACGTGGCCCGGCATACTAACGTCATCATTGTCTCTGTGTCCGCTGCTACAGTGTAAACACATACTCCCCTTTTTTTAACGGATTAGGTGTTGTCACGTGAAACGTCGCGTAAACAGGGCCTTAATTCCCTTCATCCAGTTTACTGGATTACATTCAAGACATTAACTTTTGCTAAAACCTGAATTTGTTAAAACATTTTAAATATTTTGGTTGTAAGTATTCATATCATGTCTCTCGTATTGGTGTTTTAAGCGGATGTGCTTTCCTTTTAACACCCCATTTATTATAAAAAAAAAACATCCCTCCTGCTTTTGTCACAAAACACAACCTGTGAAAAAATATCCCACATGAAACCATATTACAGCTCCAGCTAGTGTCATCCTAATGCTATTCAGTAATTTAGTTTCAAGTGGTTAGTGTAAACAAAATCAGCTCAATTAAATTAAAATAGTGAATAAATAAAGATGCTTTGAAATCAAAATTCATGAAAAAATCTTATAAGATACAATAAATAATAAATCATTATTTGAACAATTATAGCAACTCATTAGATATGTAAGGTGATTATTTTGTGTTATATTTCAATTTTTACTATCATATTTGAGCAGTTTTCAACCCAATACAATGGGAATCTTTATCTGTACAAAAAAAAAGGACAGGAAATTAAATTTCGGTTAATTTGTTTTTCAGCTCTTGTTAAGAAATGTTTGTGTTCATCATGTTGTTGTTTCCTAAAATTAGAATTATCCCTGCTGACTGTACAAGCCCATTTAGCCAATTAGCCCCGATTAACAAGAGCAACAATGGTGCAAAAGTAATTGAAAAAGAAGCTGCTCCAAATGAAAACAATCATTAGGTGAAGCCTGCGAGTTAATGTAAATGCCGGCTAACTACAGCTTGAGATTGTTCGTGTGCCCTAATGAATTTTATCCAGAGCTGTGTCTTTCGCTTTACACTTGGGAATTCATACAATGCAAACATATCTGGGAATTTACCAGCCAGTGCTACTGGTTCACCTCAAAAGAAGTGTTCCAAATTTATGGCCACCAGAACTATCATGCAAGAATTGGGGATATTTTTTAGTATGGTCTAGAATCATTAAATTATGAAATAAAAAAAAAATTGTATTGGTCAAAAAGTATTTTGACAATACTAATGACAAGTGGTAGCCAATGCAAGATTTTACAAATGATAATCCCAACCAAAGTTAGATTTCCCCCTCAAAAATTATGTATCATAAATGTGTCTAATAAATTAATTAAATTTGACAATAATACATATATTTAAAGCAGATGTGGCTCAATTAGTAGAATGGCTGCCCTTCCATTGGAAGGTTGTAGGTTAAATTCCCAACCATTATGTATACATGTGTATATAAGTGTCCTTGAGCAAAACACTGAACCTCCCTCAAACCGCTCCAAGTGGATGGATAAAGTGTCATAAAGAATATGAGAAAATTGCTTTAAGTGTAGAATTTTTTTATTTTATTTGTAACTCAAATTAAGTAAAAAATAAGTTGTAACTCAATCGGATATTTAAACAAGTAAATAGAGTAAATGATCCTGAGAAATAGTTCTGGGACTTTCTGGCCTTGCCTCTTCTTATAGTGGTCAGAAACACTTGCGAACACACCGATTGAACTGGTTATCCTTTAGTTTCACTTTGAGTGTAATTTTTTTTTTTTTAGGACAGTCCCATATTTGGGTGGCCTGTCCCTGAAATCATGGTTACCCCTCACATAATCCAAATTTAATATGATCTATTGGAAAGTTCTAAAGCAAACAGCACTGTTTTGACTATACAGTTCACAATGATAACAAAAACAAGCCCCATGAACACGTGCATTAGTTCTAAATAATGTCGTCCCGTCCCCCCCCCCCAAAAAAGAAAACAACAAATAAACACAGTTTTGGGTCTGGTGATGTTTTAGTTTGTACCTCATTATTATCAAACTGTGTGGTTCAAATGTTGAAGAAGTGGAAATATGTTGTTTGATCACAAAGTTGATTAAAAGTGACTTCCTGAAGAGGAAGTACAATTGATTTATTTGGACAGTGATATACGTTTGTCATTACAGTAAATCTATTGCTTTTGAGTTCTGTGTTGCAGGGGGGAAAAAAAGTAATCTGCTGAGTTTATACTTTAATTAATTAAATTAGAAATTCAAATGCAATTTTTTTTTTTTATTGAACTCATATTAAAGTGCAGAACTGGACGAGCTTTTCAAGAGAGCATTCTTGTTAAGTGATGTGGCAAAGTTTAAAGCCACAACTTGGAAAGGAATCAAAAAGCATGCAGAAATGAATTAAATGAAATTGTCGACCAGCAAAAACTAAAGGCTCCTTGATCTTAAGCGGAGTTCATTCCAAGTCTCCTGCCTGTGCCTGGTTTCATGACGCTTCTCTCTGTTCTACATAAGTTTTATTGATTCGATAAAAGGCATTTCAAATCGTAGGTATATTTAAGTGGAGGATTCTTCAAACACAGATGTTTTATGTTGGAATCTAAACACAACTCGTCCTTTTGATCCGTTTCCTATTTTCTCCTCTAAGCCCACTCATTCTCTTCCAAAACCCCCCAAAGAGCCGGAGAGCAGGTCCATCCTCACCGCACACAGCTCTTACACAAGCAGACACCTACCACTTACTCTAGGATTTCTGTGGATTTCATTTGTGTCTGAGCCAAATTTGAGGCTTGTCAATGCTGCGATGAGACAAATGTGTAAAATATAGTGACGCTTGTTCTCGGACAGACCAAGGTTAATGAGGTGTGGGTTTTTTTCTTTTCCTGCAGGAATTACAAATAGATGCAACAGATGCACGTGGTTTCATTAAAAAAAAAAAAAAAAAAAAAAAACAGTGGTGAGTGGAAACAAGCAGCGTTTATCTAATTTTCTGGAGGGAGACGGCGGCTGTTTATGTGTGTCGAGATAGAATAAATAGTCTTGCTTAGTACGAATATGTGTGTACCCGCCATTGTTAATGTATACAGTGTATTGTTCTCTGCTCATTGTTACATTCGGGGTTGAGAGAAGTAGACTCAAAGATGCTCAAAAACAAACAAAAAGTCTAAAAACCAAGAGTCCACTTGGACTGGTAGTGAAATGCAGAAAGCCTGCAGAGAAGCTGCAGCAGAGGAGAGAAGAAAGAGACACTGAGGCAGCAAACACCAGAGTACGCAGAAACACAGAGCAGCCAACAACCAGAGCACACAAGACAAGTCCCTCATATACTGAAGGCACCAGGTGCAGCTAATCACACGCTCGAGCACAGGTGAAAGACATCAGGTTAGGGAACAGCAAATTCACCCAGGTCAGGTCCTTGACTGATTGTTGTGAAAATGTTCCAGCAGAAACGTGAAACTTTTCTAACCTGAAAATGCACAAATGGTGCGTTTTCACAGGAAAAACTGACGAGTAACCGGATCTTTGTATTTGCAGTGTGAGCAAACAGCTTAAGGCATTTCTTTTTTTTTCACATCATTTGTGCAGCAAATGCCAGTTTCTGTGGCCTTTCTTGGTTACTATTAGTCATATATTTAAATGTATTGAACTTGACTGTTACCTTGAATATAACAAAGTGCTTCCCACAAAATGTGAGGTTACTGTGTTTGGTGACATTATTATACAACCCAGTCTCACAGCAGTTCGTCAAATGGTTACTACTTTTTCTCCATTTGATTACTTGCTCCTTGAAACCTAGAATTGCCTCAAGGGCTGGTTCTCGGTGGGTGAATAGAAAAATAATGCCAAAAAACTAAACCATGTGCATCATCTGAAAGTAAACAGAAAATGAAACGTATTAGTGAAGTCTGTAAAAAAAGAGTAGGAAGAAGTTCCCATTAAAACACGTTTTGTTCTTTTTTGTGTTTAAGTTCATGGTTCTTAATTTCTCTCATTTACATTTTTAATATTCAACATATTCAACTTTATATTTCAAATACAAAAAGTCATTTCAGGGTACTTTTACAGAGAAAACCCATTAATATGGTCGAAACATGCTTGTATGCTCGTGTAGTTTCTTTATCATTGATCCATGTGACCTTTGTTCATTTACTATTTACCTTACAGGTCGTATCTGGCAAGAGTCTGGAAAGTCACCTCGTATAAGGATTAATTAGGCGAGATACACAGTGTTCAGTAATCAGATTCAAAGGTTTTGGCAGGCCTACATTTGTGCTGCTTCTTTCTTTTGGCGTCACGCTGGCGGCAGCTGTTAGCCGGAGGTATTATCTTCTCCGTCCTCCGTCCACCCCGTTCTGCGTGACCCGATATCTCAGGACAACCTCCTGGAAGTTTCTTCAACTTCACCTCGGATGCTCTGTGTCACCTAAGGATGAGCGGCTTGGATTTTTGAGCTCGTTATCACCAAAAAGCCACCTGAGATTCTTCTGAAGAATGTGACTCACGACAATCTTCATGCCGACTGCCAATGGTTTAGTAAAAAGCATGTTTTCCTCTGGGAATTATTCACTTGGTTCATATACTAATTTATTGATGCGTTTGGAATGTGGACAGATTTATTACATTTTATGACCTTCCCTAATAGTCCTTGTATCTACATTATATGTATATAATGCTTGACAAACAGTCACAGGCTTGGTGGTTGCTTCTGTTTCCAGTGTTTTTTGCTAAGCTAATCCACACTACTTTACTCATTCTAAAAGAAATACATAAATGCAAGGCACCATGAGGGTTCGGCCACTGGCTAGAGATATGTGACTTTATTACTATAGTACTGATTCAAATCCAGCTTATCATTAAAACCGGATATATATTCAGTAGAGGCCAATATTACAATGGATGTGTGAATGGATCAGCCCAACAAGGTTATTTAATTTTTTTAAGGGATCCATTGTAGGTAATCAATACTTGGTATTTGCAAGGGGCCAATTGAACTTTATTAAAAAGAGGCTAGATATTTGGATTCGTCTGCACTCATGGTTTTATCCTTTAAAAAAAAAAACAATCAGGATTTCATGAATAAATTATATATTTCCTGTTGTTGGAAACATCTTTAGTTCTGTTTTCTTCACAAGTCCTTTCAAGTATTCAGTTCATAAATCTGGATGTATATTGCATTAAAGGTATATTTTCATTAAGTGTTCTTTTTGAACTCTTTCCCACATTTTTAGTTAAACACTACGTGTATTGCCTTGTTCTCTCATTACTTTCAAACTGACCACAATCTTTTTATTGGTGAACCAGAATAATTGAAGGTGGAATCCCACATTTTCTTATTTGGCCTCGTGTTAGAAGCAAACGCATTTACCTCGCAGAGATTACTTTCGAATTAAACTTATATAACATAAAGCCCAAGCAATCAGACCTTCCCCGCTAGCTTCACGCGACTCATTTCTTTGAGCAAGTTTAATTATCTTTAATGGCAAAGTCAGGCTCTGCATATCTGGAGAGAAACAAGGTCCATTCCTCATAAATTCATTACACTGTTTGGTCTGGGTAGGAGGTAGTGCTTAAGGCAAGTAAATGTCTTGTGTCGTTTATGGAAAAGAGCAGAATGAAGCTTGCTGTGGTATTTTGTTTTGATTAGTCTGCAGAGAAAATTATCCATTGAGGCAGAAACAATTAATTGCAATCAACCTGTATAATGACCGTGAACACCCTGCAGGATTGGTATGGTTATAGATATTGTCACAGAACTTTTCAGCCAAGGTTGAAGAAAAGGAAGTTCAGAGAAAAAAAACAAAACCCAAATCAATGTCAGTTATTTATTTATTTTTTGTATTACTGAAATTCAGTATATGTCATACTTTTTAATATTTCTACCTCATTGATTTTTGCATTGCACACACAAGGTTTTTTTTGTTCGTATTTTGACCTTCATTAATCCTATTGGAGGACATTTGTTAACTTCAACCTAACATGCGTCATATGTGGTGTGTGTGTGTGTGTGTGTGTGTGTGTGTGTGTGTGTGTGTGTGTGTGTGTGTGTGTGTGTGTGTGTGTGTGTGTGTGTGTGTGTGTGTGTGTGCGCGAGCGCACGTGTGTGCAGGTGTGTTGTCAAACGTGAGAAAGCGTGACTCCTGCAAGATCAACTCACTAAATTTCATGCAGATTGGAGTTTTAAATTATTCACACTTTGCAGCGAAGACCAAGAGCCTCTCCAAACAGACATGCCCTCATTGGCTGAATCGGACTTCGGTGGGCGGAGACAGAAATTCAAGAGATCTGCAGCACATGTGTAGAATGGGGCGCGTAAGATTACACCCAAGCAGCCGAAGAAAACTAATACTGTAAAACCTTCTCACACTGCTGATTGAAAGACTGTAATTCAGATAATTATTTACTGTAGGCCAGCTACTTTACCTTATTGGCCAAGTTCACAGTGGCGCTAATGTAAGCTAATCTTATTAGCCTTGCCAGGAGTATCAGGAGGCTGCTAAGTATGTCCGGAAGAAAATAAGTAACAGCTGCTGATTGTGTGTGTGTGTGTGTGTGTGTGTGTGTGTGTGTGTGTGTGTGTGTGTGTGTGTGTGTGTGTGTGTGTGTGTGTGTGTGTGTGTGTGTGTGTGTGTGTGTGTGTGTGTGTGTGTGCAGAGCCTCTTTGTGTTATCCTCAATTAGTAGTGATATTTTTAAATTTGCATGGAGGAGGTGTCGTCCTGCTCCCACAGTCTCTTCCTGCAGAGTGCTGGTTCAGCACAGGTCACTGATCACAACAAAAACTTGCAGGTGGCCTCTTATCTGCCCTCATGCATGGTTCACTCGATTAATCTTTTTTCCTAAGAAGCTTTTACACACCAACTTGCTGGGTAACACCTCAGTCAATAACCCAACTGTTGCACGTTTAGCAGGCAGCAATGTAATATAAGCCATTAAATTTGATCATCTGTTTGATTAAATAGTGGTGAACAGAGGCGTAGTGGTTTGCACTCTCTCCCTATAGGGAGAATGCAATTGCTTTGAATCCATATCGGCCTTGAACAGGATAAAGCTCTTTGTATATCCAAAACCCAAAATTTCACACAATATTTTAAATGTCTGATTGCTATCTAATTTAACCTTTTTGCTGTTAAAACCTAGGCAATCCCACATCTACAACACCCTGTTCAATGACAAAAAACACATCATATCTGTAATTCAATTTCTTTTTATGCATTAACAATGACTTCTTTTCTCTGAGGATAAACTCTGGGTTGACACACTGTCTTGAGGTGTTTGGTGTCGCGTCACTGCAGTATAAACTCCTCTGGACCTGCCAAGACTTTTGGGACGAATTAATAGAATGATTAATATGCACATACATTTGATTGATTATGAGTAAATTATTCTACAGGTATTGTTGATTGTTAGGCTTCACAGCTTTTAATAGCCTTCTTTTTTCTTTTTTTTCCTTTGACTGATCATACAAGAGTCACATACGATAACTAATAGTGTTGCAGTACTCAAGACCAGTCTTGGTCTTGAGGCCACATTTTCAAGGCCCCTTGAAATCTTGGTCTTGGGATGCTCTGGTCTTGGTCTTGACTTGGTCTCGGGTTAGGTGGTCATGACTGCAATACTAGTAAATAATACATCACCCAGTAAAGTAGACATTTAAAAAACAGTTCCAATTTAAAAAAAACAATTTTTTTCAAATGCGCATGATTCTGTGCTAGAAATCACTGCATGTGATCAAACAAACAACACCACCATTGCATGTGAACACAGTTTATTTTCTGCAAATTGAAGAGACCCTACTGCATATAAATAGGATACAGAAAAAAAGAAAAAAAAACACAACCAGAGCTTTGTTAAATTCATGTAGATCAAGGTGAATTTTAACATGTTCTGCAGTCTCAGAAATAGAAAATTGAACGTCACATATGACGTGTCCTCCAGACTTCAGAGGAGTGGCACCATCCAGCTTGTTATCGTGCAGAGTTCAAAAGCCAGCAGCTGTGATGGAATGGGGAAACACTTGGACACGTAGATAGCTCACACATCTGTGAAGGCTTCATCAATTATTTATCCTATTTACAGGTTTTGAAGAATCACAGGATACACCAATAAATTGAGAATAGTTGTGTATGACATCGTGTCTTGTTTGGATGTTTTTTTATTTTTTATTTTAAGGATTTTTAGCTTAAACAATAAAATACTGCTCTATCAACTATCCAAACAAGCGCACTCACTCATATTTAAGACTACTGCAGTTGATTATATTTTTTTAATGATGTATTTCCACGTCTAAGATTAAAATCAAAATGGGGAGCTCCAGATGGTCCATGAAGAGTCTTCACTCACACCAGGAAACTGGATCATATGACACCAGTTCTGAAATTCCTTCACTGACTGAAGATGGATATTAAATTCCTGTTCCTTGTCTAGAAAAGAGACCAGAATACAGGTCAGGTTTCATCATGAAACATGAAACATCCAGATCTGTGGGATCCACTTCACATCCACCAAACATCAATTATTTTACTTTCCAGCTGAGGTCTGCTCGAACAGTCAGCTCGTTTAAGGGCCTGTTTGCATGCCATAGTGACGGGACGTAGTTTCATGAAACTTTTTGGAAATTAAATGGAAAATAACAGTGAGGTTTTTATGAATATGATGGTACATTAAACTTCATTAGAACCTCGATTTCTCAACACCCGCCTGTTGTTCTGGCAGTGTGAGGAGACAGGCTCTGACCACACAGCTGTTTCTCATAATGGGTCCTATTTGATTTAGCAATTTATTTCATTTTTGTTTTTTTCTTTCAAACCTCTGCTTGTGTTTTAAAGGCTATTTTTGCACAGAGAGGCAAAATAGCCTCTCATATATATGAATATATATATGCTTTCACATATGTGCAAATAATGCAAATACTGCGTGAACATGATTTGTTTTTGGAATTGCCCTCGGCACTAAAATAAATAGATGCATTTCATGCATTCACAGATGTGCCAACACTGCAGTGCTGAGCTGAGCAGCAGATTAGGTAACATCCACACTGTCACAGTCTCTCTCGCATCACTCCTCTTGAGCTCTATAAAGATGTGTGCCTCTCTGAAAAGTTTCACTTTCAATTATAACTCTCAGTTGAGGAGATCCTCCCAGGTGTTACTGTATTTGTAGACGCTCATTTCAGATGTTAAATTGACAGTCAAGTGATTAAACTACAGTTGCATTAGTAAGCAGGGTTAACTGCGGATCCTTGTTAAACAACAACACATATCTCTCCACGTAATGATTTGGAGCATTTCTATTCATGCAGTCTTTGTTGTACAGCCATGTAAGTTGACACTTTCATTACTTAAAATTAAATAAATTATCCCATGATCCTTGGGTTTTATTAATGTTCTTCCATAAGAATGTGAATTCATCATTTACATTCACGAGTAGAAGGTTCCTCCTTACAGAGTGATTAATAAAACTAACAGCAGCGTGGAAAGAAAAATGTATTCTATCTCACTGATTTGTGGCCACAGATGTGTAAAGTATCCATAGAAACAAGCGGATAACACTGCAAGGAAGGCGATGGCACAACTGAAGTGAAGTTCAATGTCAACATGCATGAAAACTGAGGGAACAAAGGAAAGAAAGCGCTGGGCATACACACCAATCAGTCATAACATCATGACAAAAAACATTTATAATGACGAGTACAGTGCATTTGTTTGGACATACGGTGAAGTTGGATTGCGAGTCCAGGTGCCTCTCAACTATAAAACTGCCAAGTCCCGCAGGAGAATATAAACTGGGAGTCATGACACTCTGGAAGCTGTGATTGTTGTTACTGTCCATAAATGCATGCATTCACAGAAGAGCTAGTTACTTGGCTGTGTGCATGCACAGTAAGCAGCGTTTCCAAAAGTTGTGTTTTCCCCCCCATTTCCACGGAGAAAGAGCGTTTTCGAAAAAGTTGTGATTTCAGTGGCTCAGAGCAACGTTTTCGCATTAACAGACACCCAAAATGTGACAAAAGTTCTGTTTTCACTTGAAGTCGTCCTGTGAATAGGTGCCAACTGACTTCATCAATTCGTCTCACTAAGTGGTGCACAACCCTCACAAGTTATCGCTGCTGATTCATGTGCAGAAATTCCTTTTAGCATGCAGCACTGTCACTTTTTCTTCTTTATTTTTTTTGCATACGTCACAATCTGTTCTTGTTTCAGTATTACCACACAATAGTGTGCTTTTTTTTTGTTCATGAGCCGTAAAACCCTCAGCTTATACTGCTTTCTTGGTTTCAGCGATCATAGCGCTCTGAGTCTCCTGAGTCACTCTTTAATGTGTCGAGAAGCGAGTCCTCAGGTAAATTCACCCCAGGAGCTCTTGGTCTCTGCAGTTAGAGGTGTCACAGATCCTGTCAGAACAAGGAGTGCGGGATTAGCGAACAGCGTCTTCCTGGCTGGCTTGCACCATTGTTCCACATTGCTGAGCCAGAGATAACCCGTCACCAGTAAGCACAAATTCAGATGGGCTGTCTCCAGGGCTAAGTTGTATAGCTTTCAGATTCTCAGTGGAGGATTCTCACATCCTTTCAGGGGTCAAATAAGCTGCCTCTGAGCTCCAGAATGTGTCATTGTCAAAAAGCTCCCCTCTTTACCAAACTTTTACATTGACACACTGTTGATTATTCATTTGCCTCATGCACAGTCAATTACTGATTTCTTTGCTGAGCAGATTTACATTAAAAAGAACAAAAAACAATTAGTAACAGTGAAATTAGGGTTAGGGTTAGTAATAACACTGTAATAACTGCTGCCAATACTATAATAATACATAAATATGAAATAGAATATATTTTCTGCAATGTTTTATGAAATTTGCTTATCATAATTGATAGAGACGATCCATCATATTCATTGAAATTTGCATTAATGTGACGGCTGTGGCCTCATTCTTAAAGGACCCATATTTCGCTATATTTCATGTTTCACAGTCCATCCTATGCTCATGTGGGATAATAATTTGGGTGATATAGAATACAACACTCAAAACTTGTGAAATTATAGCTATTCCTTGGATTGAGCTGACGTCACCTCCCGTGAAACGGGTGGTTCTCAGCTCCTCTTCCTCCCCCGCCCGCACAGAGACTGCGCCCTAGCCCACAGCCCGCCTCCTCCCACCCCCTCGGTGACGTATCCAGCAGTTCACACTCGTACTTGTAGTAATGTAGTTACAGATCTCGGCGCCTCGTTAGCGTCTTTTATTGTGGGAATAGCAGCAGCTTACAAGATGAGCTTCTGATTAAGTCCAGTTTCAAAGTACCCGTAGTTCTGGAAGCAGTCTTTGGTGAAGTGTCACTCGCAAACAAACAGATTCTTTGCGGAAAAGAAAAAAAAAGTCCAGCCACATTCGGCGCTGTGCTTCTTCTTTCGGCAAGCCAAATAGTGTAGACACATACTTGCAAACACATTTTCTCCAAGTGGACATGATGGCGAAAACAGTTATCGACAGCAACAAAAACAGCAGAGTTCAATGTGAAGCGAGCATCGACTGAGATAGCGCGCTGAGAAGAGGCTGCGCACGCTCCTTGGCGCATTCGTGGGCGTGTCTTGTTTTGGTTTCTCCGTATGTCAATCTTCCTGGAGGCGGGGCTTCTCCAGCTCTGTGCCGCGTCAGCAAGGTGGCGCCGCGTCATCAAATTGAATCAACGTGTTGAGCTCCCCCACCAGTGAGAACAGAGAGAGATCGCTGTGAACTCAAGCTTGAGGGAATCAATGAAAAAAAAACATTTTGGGGATGTGTATGAACCCCAAATAGCACTTTTATGATGTTTAAAGCACGGAAAAGTCGATTTAGTATAATATGGGTCCTTTAAAGTGGTTGTCTCTCAACCAGAAGATTGTAGGTTTTATTGCCCATCCCCCCTGCCCACATGCCCTAAAATGCCATTGAACCCCAAATTGCCATCAATGAATGGACTTGCGAAGTGAAAGTGAAATGGATTTGCGATAATTGGCTGATTATTACACCATTGGATTGATTCCATTCAAAATGCCCAAGTTATTACAATATTGGCTTGTATTATTGGCAATTATTACTATATCAGTTGGTACAGCAACAAATCAGTGTGCACTAAATACTTTCCACACTGGATTATTGACTTAGAAACAGACCCCATCATGTCTCTATTGCAATGCACCACCACTGCTCCCGATTTCTGATTTGAATCCAGCTGTGTTAGCGCGACACTGGCAGTACACTCTGTCTGCCCTTTGGCCAAGTATAAAACTGAGCCCTATGTTTTTATATTTTCAATATATCAGTTGTGAATGCTGTCCGCTCTCATAACTGGCAGCACAAGTCCCAAGTGGGAAGATGAGTGCTGTATTTCTTTCACCAGCTGTTACCATCAACTGTTTGGGGTTTTTTTTCTCTCAGTAGGCGACAACACCAGGCGGTTCCTTCAAACCGCACGTCAAGCAGAAAGTTGCTGGAGCAACAGTGACCAAAGTTTGTTGAGACAGTTTGTCTCGTGAAAGAGGCCAACAGCAGACGACTGGGTGTAGGCAGCTCGCAGATGTCACTGGACTAAATTAAATTAGTCAGGCTGTTCTTGGACGAGAATACACAAAAAGTACTCCAAGTCCTCTGTGTGGAATAAACAGACCCAGTGTGAGAGTCTATGTGCACAGTCACACGCACACGACACACAGGAAAGAAACAGTTCATGCAAATGCAGTGTGAGTTTACCTTTATTTCTTTCTTTTTTTTTTTGAAGGTGAAACCTCAGGTAAAAATCAATTATGTGAAAAACACTGTGGTGAAAACACTCTCAATGTGTTTGTGCAACTTGCAGAACCGACCTGCCAGAGCAGCTTTTGTGTTTCCGTTGAAATCCTCGGCTCAGGTTGTCCTGTCTGCTCTATAA
Organism: Blennius ocellaris; assembly: GCF_963422515.1. Taxonomy (NCBI): domain Eukaryota; kingdom Metazoa; phylum Chordata; class Actinopteri; order Blenniiformes; family Blenniidae; genus Blennius; species Blennius ocellaris. The sequence continues at coordinate 8,862,064 of NC_137660.1, read as the reverse complement.
ATGCATTTGTTGGGTACGAACTCCCCTGGCTGTTTGCGTTGCTTGTTTTCATTTCATTTTCTTCACCGTTCCAATTCCCTCAATGCTCCCTCAATAATTTTGGCTTTAAAATAGTGACGGAGATGTAAATTATATTTGCATTTTCATTGGATTGCCGTCTTCAAAATACCATCACACATATATGTCAGCATCTATTACTTGCTTGCCAATCATTGCAATTTTCTCTTGTTGGATTTATGCAGTTTGACATTTTATTCCTTCAACATCTCCCACTTTTCAGTTTGCATTGAAACCGAGAAATAGGGTAGAAATGAACTAGCTTTTAGTCTGTATTTCCATCTAATGTAAATGCCTAACATTCAAACGTTTTGCTCAATTCCCAATCTTTTCTTTGTTTTGATGCAATTAAATCAAAACAAAATATTGAAATTGTCCAAATTTTTTATAAAACTTTAACAAAATAAAAATCTTAACATTAAGATATTTATTTTTAACTATTCATGATGGAGTATATGAGTTCCAAAACCATGTTCCCAAGCTTTTTGAATATTCTTGTGAATTTATAATCACAGTAAGTCTTTGACGCAAATGTTGATGAGCTACATCTAAATGTTGTGCTTCTTTTTTAATAACTTTATTTGCCGAAGATATATACACACAGCAAAAAATAAAAAAAGTCATTTTACACATGAATGACACATATCACACAGATCATTCTCCTTTGAGTCGGACAAGTTTCTGATTCAAGGGTGGATGTGGTTCAGGGTGAATCCAATCCAGTGGTGGATCTGCAGTGCAGTTAAAATCACCACTTAAAATCAAGTAACTATCACGGCGACAGTTCTTTACAACATTGTTTACAATATCTAAAACAATCATCCTCTCTGTACCTCCTGTTGGAGCATAAACCTTAATAGAAGTCATATTTTGTTTTCAAATTGGGCCTCAACAATTTCCTCAGATAAACAAGAAATAGTTAAAAAGAAAATTAAATGGCAACCCAAGCACTGTTGCTGCTCATATGGCTCAGAAGCACTTGTGCATCCCACCCCCTCCTCCAATCAGCCACATTCTCAGCTGCGCTGTGGGTCTCCTGTAGAAAAACGACATTCAGTGTTTTGAGACAGCAGCTTGCTTTGCATCCTCTCTGGCACCATTAAGGTTTAAAGAGCCCAGTTTAATCTGACTCATGAGGAAGATAGAGCTCCATGTGAAGACCACAGAGAAGACGCCACAGTGGAGGGAGAAACAGAGAGAAACTAAACCTTTTGGACGATTCGTAAGTTCACTTTTGGCAACAATTTTTTGAGTCGGAAGACTTCCTGATCAGTGGAAGTGGGCTGGCCGTTACGATCTGACATGAATAGTTTTACAGATTCTAAAAATAACTCTAGATCTGGAAAGTAAACTCTGGTTAGCTTTTGTTTGCTTGTAAAAAAAAAAAAAAAAGACTGGATCCTAGTGAAAGGGTAGAGACTCGCTGCATCCATCAGAATATTTTCACCTTCACTGTCCTGAGTGTTAGACAAAATACTCTCTGCTTATGAGGGTTGGACCTCTGGATTTTTCTTTGAAACTTTGAATACTTGGTCACTCGCCAGTTTGTTTTCTGGGTTCTTTCATTTAGTCGACAGTTTAAACAATTCTACATCAATTGTCATTTCTTGAACTTCATCCAGGACCGACCCTGCCACTCTGGTTGGAGTGTGGACACCCAAAACATCTCATGCTATCCGAGGTCACATGAACAGTATAATAAAAGTTGTCAATTTTAAACTTGCAGACGACATTTAATTCTTCATTAGCTTTATTAAGGACCATGAATACCTGTCTTCTGAAAGTCATGACATGTATGAACCGAGGGGATCTACATCTGTGGAAACATTTTAATGGGAGAAACTATCTGCCCATCTCTCACTAGTTCCTTCTCCAGGGTTTCATTCTTCATAGAAGGAGTAACATTTGAAATGATCACCTTTCTTGCAGGATTCACCAAGGACACCACAGAAGTGCAAGTCCCTCCAATCGCCACACCGTTTATCAGTCCTATCAACAAACACTACAACACAACTGTTCATTCTCAAAGCCGACTTCGCAGTTTCATAACCCACAACTTCACCCACAGCCAAAACACAGTCCTCCGGAGGACGACGAGCAGAAGGATTGCGTTTGATGGCATGTCCGCGAGTCAGCCGATCGAGGCCGAAGCCTTCACAGTAAGAAAAAACATCTCTCTCTCTCTCTCTCTCTGCTCCCAAACAAGAAGAAGAAGAAGAAGAATTTTGGAATGCCGGAAGCCATTGAAAAGGCAACTTTTTGCAAACAGCTTCCAAAGTGAAACTTTTTGAACATTTTCCAACTCCGTTGCCATGGAAATGGGGAAAAGGTAATTTTTTTGGAAGCACTCCAACTTAATTTCCATAGAAATGCTTGGAAATGCCACTTTTTTATGTGCATGCACACCACAGCTGTGAATAGTGAATAGTTTTTTTCCACGTGCACGAGTAGGTGGACAAAAACAACAATGGCGGCCTCCAGAGTGTCATGACTCCCAGTCCATGTACTCCTTACAATTGGTAGTTTTATTGTTGATAGTCATCGTAATAGCCTGTTTCCACGGAAATGGCAGAACTGCTGAAAATGGTGTAGTTCGTATGTTGAGCCACTAGTGGGTGCTATTGTTTTTTTTTATGATGAAACCATGGACACATGCACACACAGAACAATACATAGTTTTCAAAACAAATTGGGTTTTCTTGGACAGTTACAACAAGAATAAATAGATGTATAAATAATTGGAAAAAAGTCTTTCTGAGATGCACTAGTAATCTTGTGTTTTAATTTGCTCCCTCATTTAGAATGTCTTAATTA
>NC_137660.1:8816693-8856693 GCF_963422515.1 Blennius ocellaris | reverse complement strand
TGTTAAGGCTCAACTCTAATTATATAATATATAGCGCTTTATGCACAGGAGTAAGTACACTCCTGGGAATATTGATATGGGCAGTTTCAAACATGTAGCACCATCAAATGTTTGATATTTTCTAAAACTGTGTATACTGTACAGTTGGTAAACAAGTCATTATTGGTTGCTAAAACCACAGAGTTCAATAACCAGATTAGAGGGTAAGATACTAATGAGATAAACAAGAAAAGTGGTTAGCGGTAACATCATTTTCGAGAACCAGGTTTGAATACTTTCCATTTGATATCCATGTTGGATACTGTTTTCCTGACATCTTTAGCAAGCTGTGAGTTGAGTATCGACCTTTGAGTTGATTATTGCTCTTCCTGACTGCTCAGTGATCTTCATGAACCCGGGGACTTTCATGAGTGGATTTTTTTCCGAGTCACTCAATCGCTTCAACTGATCAATTAGCTGCTCAAACTGCAAAGATAATAATCTTGAGACCAAATTGATAAATAGCTTTGGGGGTCTGCCTTAAAATGAGAAGTGATTGCAAGTAATGCATGCGATATGAACTGCTTTCATACTTTAAATGCATTGCACATTTTGGTTTTTATCAAAATATGGACTTCATGGCCAAATGAGCCTAATTTATATTCAAATGAAAGAAGAGTTTGTTTTTAATGCTAATGAAGTGCGAAACTGAAATTAAAATTTGAAGGCTATCTCCTGATTTTGCATTTCAGTCTTGGCATTTTAGTTATGTCTGTTACAGATAGATTTACCTGGAAAAAGAAGTCCCAAAAGCAACTTGCGAGCTCCATTACATTGACTTTTTTATTGGCAGTATCTATAGTTGATTATTCATAAATACTCAAGAATATATCAGAATGTCTGTTTCGAAACATTACCTCTGATCCATTTTTTTTCACTCAATTTGTTTAAGCTAAACTTATATTATTTAGTCGGGGCAAGATGTCCCACTAGTCTTGGGCCTCGTTCACATGACAACAGTGCCCGGAGCAAAAACGCAACTTTTTGAAAATGCTATGACTCTTTCTCTGTGTTAGTTAATCATAAAAATATAGTAAACCATGTTAAAACAGCCCCGCGAAAATGGAATTGTATTATATTTGCAAAAACAGACATTGGATGGTAAAAGTGTAACTAATGAAGCAGCTCGTTCATGTGCACAGATGGATAGATATGTGTGTATAGATAGATGGATGTGTCAACATTTTTTATTTCATTTCTCCAAAGCCAATATTTTGTTATGTTGCCTGTGTACAATATGATGAACACCACAGAGATCACATGACGGGAGGCATTGTGAAAGCGGAAAGAAAAAAAAAAAGACCCAGACAGAGAAAAAAACACAGCATCACAAGGCAGATGGAGAAAATAATGACAAATGAAACCCGCACTCACCTGCAGATATCTTGGAACAATGCTGACAAATGGGAGCAGCAGCCCGGCCGTGCTTTTTTCATCAGATCCCATCGTCTATCTCGCAGTGGCACCTGCCTCAGCTACCCCATCACATTTCAGCAGCCCACCATCCTTGAGGCAAGTAGGCAGAAGCCAAATAATTTGCAGAATGGTTACCCACTCCAAGGTGAAATGGTGACTGAGCTCTCAATTATTTCACAGTGGCATATCCGGGGCTCTTGCAGGGGGGGTGGGGACTGGAAATAGAAGCAAATTATAGGCTGGATCAGCCTTTTAGCTCCTCACCTATATACCTTGATAATAATTGCCCGCCTCACCTTGGTAATACATCTGCCTACAAACAATCTGCCTTGCCATAAAGTGAGCGCAAGCGATTCAGGTTCAGGACAGACAATTTGCCAGCAGCGAGTGGATTTTAGCAGGCTGCCAAAAAGATGGTTTTAATGGCAGGCAGATGCAGTCTTTTGGCTGTCACATTTTTTTTTAATTGGGAGCTCATGACTCTTTCATGGGGCTGTTAAATAAATAAGAAGGGTAGATTGAGTCGCCTACTGAGACGTGGGCTCGGGCATATGGTCCAGGCCAGAATGGGCCTCAGCAGATCGCCTTTTTGGACGCCGTCCCGTTCCACGCTCGATAGCCAAGACAGTAAAACAATAGCGAAGCAGTCAAACGGAGTGAGGGGGTTGGTTCGGGATCAGGTGTTTTTTCTTTCTTTCTTTCTTTCTTTTTTTTGTGCAGCAGCGCTTGGGGAGGTGTTTATTGACTATGCAGAACTCTGCACTTGAGATCAAAGCAACAGCTAAGTCCCCTCTTGGGAGCCACACCAGACATAAACCCCTGAACCCAGAAGGATCAAAGTCTCAGCCACTACTCAACTTAAACCACATTAAACCAATATGAATATTCCCAATATCTTGTTGCAAGTATAAACAGACAATCCACTGGAAAGGAAGCATCTTGCTGTGGATATTTTGAGAAAATCGCATGGGGAGTTCATGACCCCGTTTTTATCTTTGGAAGGTAAAATTGATGCATATCTATTTCAGAAATGATTCACTCCAGTATCCGCTGTGCCTCTGAACACCCTGTAGAAAACAGAAAGTCATTGCCACCTGGGATTCATCCAGTAAATCTACTTGAGGATGTGCAGGACAAGTTAATATGGGACTCGGGTCTTTATCAGTCGAGTCGTGTCCCAGGTAACAATGACATAAACCAGGCTCGCCGCCGTCTGGCTCGTACAGCAGCCTCTTAACTCTATCATTCAGTCACTGGGAGTTTGTAACAATATAAACTGCCATGTCCGTTTTCCCCCAACAATCCCCATGAAGAGAAATTCAGTCAACAGCCCCAGGGAAACCGACACGTTGCCGCTCGCTACCAAACAAAGGATGCCGCCGCTGCTTCGATGCCGGGTGTCGCTGAAACAAGACAAGACACTCCCACTCTGTATTGTGTGACCAGTTTCCTCAGAAGAGTTGGGAAATGTTTGGACTTTGAGGGGGGCTCAAATCTTGCATGTGATATTGTTTTTAAAACTGTATCTCTATAAATGTGTAGGGAAACCTTGGTTGGAGATGGTGATGAACCTCCTCCAATTCTGGTGTACATATCCTGCTAATACTGAATAATTGTGTTTTTATTGCAGAGTGATTACATTTAGCTCCTGTGCACTCATGTTATTAAATCTACTTCAGCAACAGGCCAGACCAAACAACTCAAATGAATATATTTTAAAATCTAAGTAAATATCGGGGCAGTCACCTCTCAGTGGGAATGGAATTCACACAATTTTAAACCCGCTCTCAGTGTCCATCATTTGATTCACACCAGGGAGTAAATTGTGGTGAAATACCATTTTTGTGTAATTTCGGATGACTGCTCCATCAGCAATTTTTTGACTCATACTCGATAGTAGATGTGGAAATCCCACATTGCAAATACCCACATTACTGTTTAAGTTTTATTTTTCTCTTTTTTTCATAATGTTTCTCATACTAAGGCTCCGTTTACACAATAACATTTATAACTGCTGCGACTGTGCATTCGCGCCATGGCCGCGGTAAATAGTTCTTCTGCACCTCCACAGTGTCATAATTCCAAGTCCACACAAAAAGCCTATTTCCCTCAAATTCTGTTCACAAATGTGTCTGAATCTGTGTCAGTGAGCGCCTCTCCTTTGCCATCTCACAGGTGTGGCATATCAAGATGCTGATTAGACAGCAGGACTACTGCACAGGTGTGCCTTCCACTTATTTATTAGCGTTTTCACTATTTCAAACTTCAATTGATTTAAATCTCATTAAAAGCTAATGTCTTGCTTCATAACATTTTGTGACTTAACTTTCGTTGATATTCATGACTTTATTATTGACTGAAACACTTATTTCTCAAGCATTATTCTCATAATAAAGTAAATGTTATTTTCACTGAACAACCAAAGCAAAAACATCACCCCCTCATCACCAGTCTTCAAACCGTTGATTTAAACTATTGATATTAATATAAATCAGGTGAGGGCAGCATAAATCAAAATGCTGTATATTTTCCACAGCTTGTCAGTGATATTTGTGCGAAAGCTCATGTGGTTTCAGTTTAGCATCCAAACATGAACATCATTTCCATTTCTCAGAATGATATTTTTAGAAGGAAAGTTTGAACATTTTTGGACGTAAGCCTGTGCACTTAGTGTATTAGAGGAGCTCTTTCAGTCTGTCTCGTTACTTAATCCCCCCCTTTCCTTCTGCTTTAACCAAGCACACAACATGAGGCGGATGATGAAATCTGTGTGGAACGAACCTGTCAAGAACTGGTGCACTTTTCGAGATCAAAGTTAACAACCAGCTCCAAAACAAATGAGATGAGCGCAAAGAAAGAAAAAAGAAAGAAAAAAGGCCCAAGTTTGACTTTTTGCAGCTTTTGCAAAATCACTGTGTGTTTTTTGGAAATTGTTGTTTGCAGCTATGTCCCATTTTGCTTTAATGATGCGTGAAAATTACTGTCTGCGGCAGATGAAGTTTCACATGAGTGGAGCAATAAACTCAGAGCACTCGCAGCACTCCGAGTTAAACTCCATAACTTCTATCCCTCTAAGCTGAATACGCCTCATCACATCTTCACACTGCCTATTGACATAATCATTACTGGCTTTTCGATACTTGGCACAGACTATTTTAAAGCTTATGCTATATGATGTTTTACCTGTTATATAAGCGTTAGGTGTTGTGTTATGGGCCTTAATCTTTTAATGCAGGCGTTTGCAGCATTCACAATGCAGTACTTTAGCTCAATATTCAAATTGAGTCTTTACAGGTTTTGCTAGTTCAATGTATAAGGAATGATAGGAGTTTTATATATATCACATTCAAATTGACCTGAGCTGTGTGACATTACTGATTTTGTTGGGAGTTCCTAGTTGGTTTCAATGTTTTATTTCTGAATAAATTAAATTAAATATGCTATTTGTGTTTAATACACTCATTTGAAAAGTCAGAAAACGCATAATTTTCCATAATCGATCACAGTTTCCACCTACATTAACAATCTCTATGAAAACTGTAAAACATGGTGTGATCGCAGGAGCTGCTTTCTCTGTTGTCAATTTGTACACAGAAAAACAGAGATGAATCGAAATCACGTGTGTGTCAGTGCTTAGCTTCACTGTAATGCATTAAATCAAAATTGAAAGCCTTTCTGAGATGCATTAATGGTGCTCAATATGAAAAAGATTGAAAATTAAACATGATTTAACTTGACAAAATTGTGATTTCTTTAAAATGTAGGTACATGTCCTCATCATTGAGGTGCACAGTACAAATGGTCAACTGTTATGTTATTATATTATTCTTTTCAAATTTTCAAGTGATTTGTACAAAGACACTAATCCAGATTAAAGTATAACCCAAATAGTGAACTGCTGGGACCATCAATTGTACATGTCACATGTTGTGTGTGATATGTAATCTTGTATATTGTGACTTGTCCAACAAGTGGGTGGATATTTGCTTTCAGCTGTAGGTGGAAATTAAAGACACCAAAATTATCTGTGGTACCTTACAAACAACAACAACGGACCAACAAAAAGAGAAGTGACTTTTAGAGCAGCGTTCCACTGTGAAATATGGTAAATTTTCTCTATATTTTCTCTAATAAAGTAATTGTTAGGAAAGTTGATGACATGTTTGAAACTAACTGGAGTTCAACCACAGCTGACACTATTTGGTACTTGAGTTGTGTTGGTTTTATAATTATATTTACATTGAAATAAGGGGGTTGGGGGTTTAGCGTCTGTTTCTCCTTGTACATTTCTGGAGTGTTGTGTCCCTCCTGAAATGGTGGAGTAATATTGATGCATTGGCAACTCCTACACGAGTTGAGGAACTCGGTGGAGAAGCGGGTGTCGTTAATGATGCAAAATATATGTTGGGATCAACAAGTACACAAACTTCTAATTGGACTTTGAGGTTTACCTGGTTGCTGTAATAAACATATTTCTATGTAATTAATCCGGTGTCAGAGGAGCTTCTGTCATCACCTGTACATCATCAATATGCCTGCAAAGCCACAGTGGTGATGTGGATTTTTGATTTGCCAAAGATCAGTGTCCTGCATTTTTTGATAATCTTAAATCCTAGAATATAGCATGTTATACTTATGACCGATTTATTCTTTTCATAATGGAAGGAAACCTCTGAGGACATTCTTCCTTTTGGCTATTTGATCGCATGGTAACCTGCGCTCACCCATCCACCCATTTAATGAATCAGCCAATAAACATTGTAGAAACTCAATATATTCAGATATGCTCAAGATGAACTGCTGAATTTTAAAGAATGACAATATGAAAAAAAAATAGGTGGGACTGACTTTGAACATGGTTGAACATGGTTCATAGCCATGTATGGCAGAAACTGCTGTTTCACTGGGATTTTCAATCATTTGAAGGTTTACAAATAATGGTAGAAAGACCTGGAGTCTGAGACGATTGAAAAAAAGAATGTTAGTCTGACGAGTCTTGGGAGGGTCAGAATTTGGCCCAACATTAGTTCAAGCAGCTCCTGTAATCACATGGGGATACTTTTTTGGCAAACTTTAGTCGTAAGTGAGCATCATTTAGATGCTACAGCCTACTGGAATATTATTGTCGACCAGGTCCATCCCTTTGTGCAGATAGTACCGTCAGTTTCTTGGACGGGACAAGAAGTTCACTGTACTCTAATGGTCATCACAATCACCAAGAATCAATCCATTAGAGGATCCATGGTGAGATAAGGTGGGAGGGGATATTGCGGCATGCCTTTGTAGGTGATCAATCAGCAGCAAGCAAGTGATGCTATCATGACAATGTGGATCAAAATCTCTTAGGAATGCTTCCACCGTCTATGCTGTCAAGAATATGGCAGTTTTGAAAACAAAAAGCTGTCCAACCCGGGAATAGCAAAGTGAGCATCTGGACTCTTGAACTACACATTCTGTGCACTATGTGTGCAGAATAATGTTTTGGCATTGTCTTGATGAAAAACGCAGTCAAAGCTCCAGTTTGACCGGCAGCATATGTTGCTTTAAAACCTGTACATATTGTGCAAGATGAGTGCAGCCCTCACAGATTTGCAGATCACACATGCCATGTGCACTCGCACTCACTAATACCACTGTGAATGCTGGGCTTAGAACTGTATGTTGATGCACTCTGTTCATCATATCGGGATGTCTTTGCTCTTTGCTCTGGGGGATTTGTAGTCTGCTCTTGAGAATGCAGCAATGAACTGTATTCACAGAAAATGGTATTTGCAGTGTTAGTGCACCCATAGACCTGAATCTACAACGCAGGATTTCCCTCCCGTTCCTTGCATTTCTCTGGACTTCTGCATATCCGTCAATGGTGTGAGGCTACGGAATAGTCTACCTGTAATAATTAAAGAAAGTAAACACATTGCACAATTCAAAAGGAAGTTTAAAATCTATAAATTATAAAAGTACATCAATTGAGGTGGACATGGGACAAATGTCTCATTTCCACTTTAAGAGGTTGATTTGATTAGCCATGAAGTCTGCTTCTGTCCTTTTTTCTTCTCATTGTATATTGTTTTTTTTATTTCCAGACCAAATAACCTCCAGTGATAAAGTTTTTCTCATTTTGGAGAAATGAACAGACCTTGACAGAGTTCACAGGAGCCATGTCAAAGTTAGATGTGTAAAAGGGGAAGGTAAACACAAGTTAGCTTCTTCCTTCTCCTTTTTTGAACATGCCGAGACCTTTAATTTTCTTATTTTCTGTTAAAATATTGTGAAATGTGCTTTATTACTGATGCTCTTGTTCAAAAATTAATTTAAATCATTCATTCATTCACTCCCTTCTATTGATAATGGGGGGACTGTACTACTATTTAATTATGTCACTTTCCCACTATTTGCCAACACACTTTTGCACAAAGGAATCTTTTAGAAACCACTAAAAGACTGGCCTTTTTTGAGATGTTACTGATAAAGCTAGTGTTTGTTGATAGAAACATTAACACTTACAGCCAGCTTAACCTTTACAATTATATCTTTGGGTTGTGGTAGTGAAATTTGGAAATCATGGAAACTGCACATCCAGGAAAATGTTAAAGTTCCCCATTTAGTACATTGTTTTTCTACCACAAAGGGTTAAGTTGTGAGTACATCGTCACAATCTGTAGTTCCATTTCAGCCATTGCCCCTGCTTTTGGTGATTTGCACTCTACCATAATTGAGATCTAAAAACATGTTGAACATTAAGCTTGAGTACCAGGAAATAGTATATCTCGTTTCATTATAAATATACTTTTTTTACATATGATTCTCATAGCATGGAGCTATGACCTCAAGTATTTACTTCCTGTTTTAAAATGACTTAAGCTTAGACAACACAATGGGTTGTTAGTGCAGTCCTATTTGGAATCTTTCCATCGCAACAAAAAAGACAAAAGTCCACTTGAAATTAGAATGTCACTACATTGACCACTGCTGTTGATTGTACAGTGCTATATGCTTTTACCACAAATACCAGTTAGATAATTCTATTGTTTTCACCTACGCTTACATTTTTCATGACTTGAACGCTGGCAGCTGTATAACAGGTATGTTGAAGCAACACCGACCCAAACAGGGACCTAAATTGGATGCTTTGATATGGAAATGAGATGCAGCTAACCTGCCATGAGGTTGCATTCCCCATCTGAACATAAATCTCACATGGCTTGCTTGTTTTATTTTAGGCATCCAACACTCCTATTGTGTGACAGAAGCGCAGCCAGCAGCAAATTCTCACTTTTGTGTGCTTCCACGCGACGTTTCCCAGATGTTAGGCGTGTGGGTTTGGATGAGTGCGAGGAACACCCAGAGGTGCGTCTGTATTTTCATGCTTGGTTGAGGAGAGGCGACTTGTCGCGGGGTGTCAGAATCCATTAGCGCGCTCCTGACCTAGAATTTTAAAGCACAGATCTAATATCTGAGAAACGAAAACAATGGACGTCTCCATTACTCCCCGGGGCTCCGAGGGGCCTCAAGAATAGCTCCTCTCCTTCCTCAACTGTGCCTGTCTGTTTTTGAGTCAGAAGATAAATGAGTGTGCTTTGATACAGCTTGAGGAAAAGGAGAATGTCAAAAGTCCCCGTGGAGTTCCAACCAAGGCAGCAAGCATGTGCAATAAAAAGGATTGGGCAGAGATCCAAACAGTCTCTGAAACACGGCCGTCTTTGTCCTTTCCCTGGTCATTCCCCATATCCTTCAACAGATAACCTAATTTGCTCTTGTTATGTTGAGAAACACTGAGAAATGAAACAGCGACTTAATGTAAAACACCTTTTGCTTTGATTTTAAAGTTTGCCGACGACTTCAAATGTGTTAAATCCACAAATGTGCAAAGCATATTTATGTTTTTTCCTATAGATATCATAATGGCGGTGATCCCTCACTAATGGTGGTTAATTATTGTTTAGAGGCTGCGCGTGTAAAGGAGTGGACCTCCATTTTCCTTGTAAACAAGCAATTAGCTCTGAAACTTATGACACTAAATTACCCTACAGTGTGCATCACCATTTAATGAGATATTCAATCAAACAAATCAAACATTAACTCGCTCATTTGGTCACTGGCGCACTGCGGCTACACCCAACTGATTAGCCAGACTAGAAAAGCATTACAAAGATATTTTTGTATAATGGAAAAGGCTTGGGATTGTAGTAAAATCAGTGATGGTAATACTGAATTCCCCCTTTGGTCCACCAATACACTGCAGTCACTTTTTGAAATAAAACACATCGTGAAAGACAGAAGCATCACATGTTTAAAAAAGTCCATAGATTGTTTAATACAACATACCATATTCTCAACAATTGAACATCAACAAAATGTTGTTAATTAAAAAAAAAAAAATCTGCATATTACCTTTATTGCACAGAACAATTTGAATGTATTTTCCATAGATTTTTTTTTTTTTTTTTTTTTTTTTTTTTTTTTTTAGCATCTTTTCTTTTCTTTTTTTTTTTTGTAAAAAGTTGGCTTGGACTATACACAGTCAATATAGTCCAGAGTCAAAAAAGACAAAAAAAAAAACAAAACAAAAGAGAATCCCGGGGATTGGATCACTCGGGACTCCAATCCAAAAAAAGGGGGGAAGGCTAGGTACAATAGCCACACTTTGAACAAAGAGAGCATTCATATTCAACATGAGGGAGAACCATGAGCCATTTCCAGTTGTTTTTTTTTTCCCTTTATGCAAAAGGATTACACCAAAGCTGCTTCAGATTGCTCCATGGGCGAAACCATCTGTGTCACTCCAACCATCTGCACATCCATGTCCATACTTCCAGCCATTACGTGTTGTTATCTGTAATGTCATCCATCATAAATAACTTAGCCTTTATCCTCACACACATTTGCAAAGCCCAGCTGTCCACAGTGTGTACTTGGAAAGGTAAGGGCTGCAACCTTGCGTTTCATATGCAGGACCAACTGGGAGCATCATAATAATCAGCAGCCCCCCCAAAACCGATCGAGGAAGGTGATATTCCCATGGCTTTAATGGGGCAGAAAAATCGAGAAAAGTAACCAGTGATGACAGAAACATTCGACAGTTTGAGGAGCACATTGTATTTTTCTGAAAAGAAATAAAAAAGTGAGCACCACAACTTTTATCTTTTACTACGCACAATCATGTCGAGCATGAAATAATACCGTTACATAACAGTTCTGGAAATGCAACTTAAAAGGTTGGGGAATAAGCACTTATAGTGGCAACAAATCTGTTTGAGGGCGAAAGTGGAGAATAGATCCTGTTACTATTGTTAGGACAAAAGCGAGATATCAGCAACATCTCACATTTCTTTCTGTATCATGCCCTTAATCCCTGCCACACTGTCTGGTTACATCTGAGAATTAGGCCTGATAGCAGATACAGATTCATGTCTTCAAAGCTGAAATCCTATATTAATATGGATTTATGCTACCTTTCGATTCTAAATATTGTTGTCTAATAAGCGCTTTCTATTAGAAAAATACCTATTTCTACAGATTATTTGGAATATTCTTACACTGCAATCGTGTCATTGAATCTTCCAAAGCATTTATTTTGGTCATCATCATTCAGTTACTCATGTGACATGATGCCCAATGGAATTGATCAATTCACAGTTTGTTTTTGTTGGCTACGTATGAGCAACAGTGACATTAATAATACCAACATAATTAACATCTTTGTAACACTAAGTAATTCAAAAGTGGTTCAAAAGAATGCTCTCAAAAACCTTGTTGGACATTCTGCAAGTTTTATGTTTTTACTGGAATACCTCGAGCCTCGGCAGGATAATGTTTTGCAAAAAAACATGTTTTTCTCATTTATCTTTTCTCATTAAAATCCAGCAAAGACAAATATTGTGAGAGACGTAGACACGTTATCTGCTTTTATAAAACTTTTCATGGGTTCTCCAAAATTCTTGTTTGGCCAGATCTTGCAACTCTCGTAAATCTCAATTTTGTCTGACCTCAGGTCCCACAATCTTTTTTTGTCTGATATGTTTTTGTGGCACAGTAGCTGTGTTACACAATTTTGGGTATCTGTGACACAAATATATATTTGATGATATACAGAACAATCATAAATGTAATAAGGTAAAAAAAAAAAAAAGACCGCATGTAGTACAGAGCATTTACAACTGTAACACTGATGTACAATGAAGGATTACATGAGCGGTGTAGATGTGTGCTCTTCAAGCCATACAAAATTTCATCCAGAACTGCTGCAACGAAACAAACACAAAAGAAAAAAAAAAAACAAACGACAGGAAACAGCAATGGGAAAAATGTGATCTTCTCCCCCAGGTTCCGGCTGTGTTTTTGTTTCATTTCTGATGCTTTTTTTTGTCCCCCACTAGAAATCCATAGGAATACGAACTGCTTATGACAAATTGAACTTTCACTGAATGCGTCCGCAGGCCACGTAGAAACCGCCAATGCCCTAAGACAGTGGTTGTGGTTTCACTCCCTCTTGGATTTGAAAGTCAAGAACTGCCCTCTTGAGTGTCAGTCAGCAAAAAAGAAAAAAAAAAAGATAAAAGAAAAACATATTACTCTATGTTAACAGACCAGGGTCCACAGGTTTGTATGAGAGGAAAGAAAATGTCTTCTTTTCCACTTGTCTTATTTTCATGGTCCAAAACGAATAAATTCCACAGCTCTGTTAAATCATTTTCATGTTGAACTTGCGCGGAGCATCCACCGTGCTGCTGCTCATGCCAGCGTCCGATTTCCGTGGCACATACTCAATCTCAATATTGTGCTTGGTGTTGCCTTTGCCTCTGCTCCAAAGGAACAGCAGTACCAGGCAAAACAGGACCACACCAAGAAACGAGATGAAGCCCATTGTGGTCGCAATGATCAGAGTCTTTATATCAAATGGGAAAGGGACATTGGCTCTTGTATCGTTAGCACCAGTTTCTGCTGGCTGGTTGGATATGAAGGCAAACGTCTTGTTGGGCTGGTGTGGCCAGTCAGGTGAATAGCTATGAATGTGGAGGTGAGCCAGAGAGGAGTCGTTTCCGCCCGCATTGCTGGCTATACAAACGTATGTGCCGTTATCTTGAATCTGGGCGTAGCGCACCTCAAGGGTACCATCGGGCAACACGGAAAGCCTCCCAATCGTCTTGGAGGTGATAAACTTTTTCTGTGGAGATAGCCACATTATCACTGGAGCAGGATCTCCATCTGCCTGGCAAGCAAAATGAACAATGGCCCCTTCATCGACAAATTTCTGCTGGGGTTTGCGATCCCTAATCCTCGACTTGCGACATGTGAAGTAGTTTGGCTGCAGAACATCCGGGAAGTCTTTGAACTCTTTTCCTTGGACAAACTCAGGGGAGGCACAAGTGGGCTGCTGCCGGTTGAAGTTCAGTCTCCAGCGCCGGCGGAATACCCACAGCAGTCGACAGTCGCAGGCCAGGGGGTTATCATACAAGGCGAGAGTTTCCAGATTGCCGACTGAATGGAAAGCAGACTCTTCTAAAGTGCTGAGAGAGTTTCCGGACACATTTAAAATTTTCAGGTAGTTCAGACCACGGAAAGAATAGGGCTCAATCATTGCCAGTCTACCTCCGACTAGGTGGAATTCCTGCAGACGCAGTAGATCGTGGAGCTTATTCCCTTCAATTGTATGAATCGGATTGTATGAAAGGTTAAGAAAGCGCAAGTAAACCAAGTGTCGCAGGGCTACATATGGGATGGTGGTCAGGTTGGCATTCGCAATGGTTAGAGAGGTGAGATTTAATCCATACAAGCAATTTGGGGTCATGGTATCCAAATATGGCCAATTGGCTATTTCCAAGACTTTGAGACGATAGAGTCGTTTGAAAGAGTAATCCCGTATGACGTTGATATTGAGGAGGCGTAGCTTGAGTGTGACCAAACTGTGGAGGTGTGTGAAGGCCTCTGTTGGCACAGAGGACAGGTTACACTTCTCCAAACTCAGGTGCTCAAGGCTACTTAGACCGTGGAATGCCCGGTGGGAGATGAAGACCAGGTCATTATCACCCACCTCCAAAGACCGGAGATTATACAAATCTTGGAACATGTAGTCCAACAGGATGACAATCTTGTTCTCACTTATGTCCAGCTGTGTGAGATTACTCAGGCCCGTGAAGACACCGAGCTGGATCAGCTTGAGCTTGTTGCTACGCAAACCCAATGTCCGCAAGCCGTAAAGGTTGTTAAACGCTCCGGGTTCAATGGTGGAGATCGTGTTTTCACTGAGCTCCAGATGCTCCAGGCTGGGAAAGTTGGCAAACTCATCTGGGTTGATGGTTCTGATGCGGTTCTTGCTGAGGTCCAGCAGTTTGGTCTCTGCAGGAATGCCCTCGGGGACTGTCATGAGCTTCTTGCGGTGGCACATCACAGAACGCTCCTGAACATTGCACTCACAGCGGGAAGGACAGCCCGTGGTGGAGCCAGACAGCACGGTGCCCAGCATCAGGAGCAGAATGGGCTGCCAGCAAGCCACCAGGTAGCTGTGCCCAGTCGCTTCCCCGGCTGCCATCTTATCGGTTACCTGGGGACAAGCAAAGACACGGGGAACATTCTGTTAGAAAATTAAACATTAATGAATTCAACATCACAGCAGTTCATTTAAAAAAAAAAAGAAAAATGAAAAGGCAGCATTTATTAATCATGAAACGATTGTGTAAAATTTTAAAACGTAAGAAACTAAGAGTGTGTATGTCTTTAAGTAACCGGATGATTATCAAACATGCCAATCTCTGCCATGAGGTGCAGTTTCTCATTAAATGTAGAGCAAGAAATCAATAAAACAACTGAAATCCTGGCAGTCTGTACTGCCCGCAATGAAAACTTCTTTCTGGACACTGTGTGTATTTCATAACATTATGGCCACAATCATCAAATAGGACACTGAACAGGAGTGAAAGGAACAGAGCATAATGCTGCAACATTTATGAAGTCACTGAAGATGAATGGAGGTTACGAGGGCTAAGGTGTATGCTTGTATAATGGAGAGTGCATACAATTTAGAATTCTGCATCTCTCACTTGCTTCCACTGAGCTTCAACAAGGTATTTTAAATGCAGCTCCAGTGAATGCACAGCCTTCCGTGAGACCGATTTGTGAAAAATAGAAGTGGAAGCACCGATCCCAACAACAAAATCAAAGTCAAAATCCTTCTAGCGATCTGCATACATTGTGCTCTACAGCCTCTATTGTGTCTGTGCTGGAATACCAAACACCATTTTCACAGCACACCTTCTAGACAATCGATCAGTCAATGCTATCGCCCCAACGTGAAGTGACGGGACACAGCGTCGAATGAAATCGACGGCATTTTCCACTAAGCTCAAGTCATGCTGACTCACAGACACGTATGCTGAGCACATCTGTGATTTTGTTCCCATACCAGAAAGGCGTTTTTAAAGAAAATGCTGTTGTCCTTCACTCCCCCTTAAAGATGGGATCTGCTGTATGAGTTAGAACAGCAGGGGGGAGAGGGGGGAGCGGCAGTACTGGAAGAACACGATAAAAGATGGATGGTGGCACGTGTGATGTATGTGCTGTGGCTGACACTTGGCTCATGCAATCTTTTGGGATAAAATATAGAGTGCACACCACTGGGAGATTGGATACAGAGAGATAAATACAGGGTTTTATTAAAAAAAAACAAAAAAAAAAACATATCTAATTTCAATGCCATCTACTAGTGTGTCTCCTGTTTTACAGCACCAGTGCAATTAACTATTGATTTCAACACAGCAAAATTGAGAGGTAAATGCAGAGGAAATAATTAATGGGACCAGGTATAGTGTTGACGTCATTAAGTGTGAAATATGCAGGCAGCAATTATGATATATTAGTTGCATAAGAGGTTTTGTATTCATTAATGAAACATTTAATGATCACCTAGGACATTATTCCAATCTTTCAGGTGCAAGAGGTATTATTGTAATTCCGAAATGGGATAAAATGTGCAAGAGGAAATAGGGGGAAAAACCCCCCCCCCCACTAAAGCAGAATCCTTCACATCTAATTTGCACTCATCTCTCGACGTGTCTCTGGGGGACTCCTGTCTGCGCGTGATGGCAGTTGTCACAGCACACTGAAATTTTGCCAGTGGTAGGCAGTTTCATCTCCTGCTCTGAATTTGTCTTTAAAGTACCCCCCCCCCCCCATTAATGGCCACGTGGCACATGTCTTATGGATTCACAGAGAGTCAGTGAGGAAAGAAAATGCACAATCCGATGGACCAAATCACATTCGACAGATAAGAGAGCATGGAGAAAAAAAGGGGAGGATGAAAAATCTGTGATATCATGGCTGACATTTAATTATAGGGGTGACATGTTACTACCACCGTGGTCACCGCGGACAACTTTTTCCCACCAGTGAGCCAATAGACAAGTGGACATCAGACTCATCATATGCAGGGTGTGAGAGGGCATAGGCAGTGTGGGTGGGTAGGGGCTTTATGGGCGGAATTTACTAGGCTCAATTTCATTTTATTCCCCGCGAGGTCAAAGTTCAGATTGGGGATTTTGCCGATACCATCTGTAATCAAGCGATGTCAAAACAGGCCTAGATGAGAGTTTGTGTGAGATCAGGACCTGCACCAGAGCCCGCTGCGCCCCGAGCTGCCTGCAGTCCATACTTAATCATTCTTATTGCTTAACCCACATTGATCAAGTCGTTTCTGAGCCTGGTGAGATGGAGTGGTTTTGTGTGTGTGTGTGTGTGTGTGTGTGTGTGTGTGTGTGTGTGTGTGTGTGTGTGTGTGTGTACCAGGCTGAGCCACCTGAGAGAAATGTGGCCTTTCAGGGGGGTTCAGCTTCATCTGTCAGCCTTCATCATGTGGCCATTTTATATTGGATATCAGTCAATGAAATGCTATTATGTCCAACTCAATTACCACTGACACTGAGACCTAAACAGGAGAATGATCAAATCATAATCCCTTGTTGCTAAACCCTCACTGCGACATCAGCAAGCTATGCCGTGTTAACAAACCTCCCATCCTGCACGGCATAACATTTCATCCTGATAAAATGCTACAATATGGGAGATGCATGCAATAAGAGGTTTATTATAATATTAATGGATAAACACAAAATTACACCAAAAACAGTAAGAGAACGTGAAACAGCAGCCATGGGTACAATGACACACTTCAGTTAACATCTACACACATGGTGGAGTTGCTGTGTATCCTTGTAGGGAAATTAAAACATATTTTTTACATCTTATCATTGTGGGACCCTGGACTGATTATCCAGATTTGATGGATCCAACACTTGTTGCTTCTTTCAGTTGACATGTTACATTACATCCCGCTTTATTTACACAATCATTTGGCGTGGGTTATGTGGGTCTGTCCAATACAGGGTTAAAAATCCCACAGCATAACACTTCGCTTAATTACTCCATCATTTAATTAATTTCATTCTCAGAGAAAGGTTTTACAGTCATCCGTTCAAAATGGCACACCAGCTTGGGAATTTATGGCATGCGGCTTCAGCTGCAAACACGCAGGGAAAACATGGAAAGACAGGGGCACATTAAGATGAAGAATGCCTTCCACGGGTAAACATTTGCAGCCCTGTTTTGTTAATGATCTGCTGTTATCATTCCCTCACAGGCATGTCGTCTGAATGCAGCCCTTCATTCCAATCAGCACTCCAGGAGGCTCCCAGAGAATTACATTAATTGAGGTGAAGTGAGAGAGGGGCTGGAGTGGGAGGGGGATGCGCTTCTTAAAAGAATGAATATGTTCCAGAAATGAGACAACGGTGCTCAATAAGCAAAGACCCACTGGTCCAAGACCAGTAATAACTCGATCAATGAATGGTGAGATTAATGCCTTTATGCTCTGCATCCACCGGGATGCTGAAGATGTTGCATCGCATTAACAGTGGATGGTGCCCTCCGCTCTCGTTACAATGGAGTGGCATCAGAGTCGCCGACTGGATGAGTAATCATAATTAAAGAGGCAGGTAGGATTTTTACTGTCCCTGGGGGTTAACTGGTCACCCATGCTACATTACTTCACGTCCGAGTTGATATCATTAAAATGGGTTTACTGGGAAGTGTCTGGAGGATGATCAGCTTTATTATCAATTTGAATTGCACTCTTTATAAGTTGGTCACCTAAATTGTTCCCAAAGAGAAAAAAATAATGAATCTGATGATTATTTTTTAAAAGTGTTTGAATTTCTTTTACATCAACTTTCATACCGTGTCACTTCAAGTAATCTATCCTGTTTTATGTATTACTTTCAAATCATGTTTAACGTAGAGGCACATTCTGTAAACAACATCAATGCAAATGCGTAGGTGAAATAAAGACAGATTGCATAAGTTGTACTTCTTCCTAACCCTTTTCAGACATGTTAAAGTAGATATGCGTTTTATGTGTATTTCTATGTGTGTTTATACGTATGTATGCCTTGATATGTGTGCATATTTGTATGTTCATAAAATGTTAGGCATTTTACAAAATCTGCCTCTATGCATATGTGAAATAAAGACATTATAAATACTCAAAATACTATTATCTGTCATAATATGCAATTTTACTCAAGTCTAAGAATGTTTCACTGTGTATTTGACATCATCCACATGGTGAGTTAACAGTTACATATATATTTTGATCAGCATTTTGTAGCCAGTTTATTCACGAATATAAAAAATAAATCTGGTGTGAAATGGTGAAATTATGTTTTAAAGTTTTAATATTTTTCTAAAACAGGTCAGTACAGTATTTAATGCACGTAGTATAAACTGGAGGCTGTCGACTGACAATTCAATGAAAACTTATTTAAAAAGAAAATACTTTTTTTTTTAAAGAACTTGTTACTTGAATTTATTTTTGCGGTCAATAGAAGTGCAAACATGGGACTCTGTGTCCACTTCAGTTTGGTTGTCATACCCAACATGTTTAGCACGCCCTTAAATCTCTCCCACGTGTCTTAATGAGCTTCTTCGCCACAATAGCAGTCAGCTGTAAGCAGGGAATGGGCTGCCATAAGACTCAACTCAAGTCATAGCCCACTGCTTCTCCTCACCTGTCACGTCACACCACTCCCCGAGCCTTGTTAAATACCATGCTTAAACACCGGTAAGCTTCTGGGAAATCCATGCGATGATGCTGACGCTATCTTCAGCACAAAGTGTTAAAAGCCTTTAAAGCCCCTTCCCCTGTAAACTGCTCAGTCAGCTTGCAGGTTAATCCTCAATGCCCACACCCAGCAGAGCAACGCTGCACACAGAGCTATCTGCATGGTTATCTTAGAAAAACCTCAAATACATACCTAACACCGTGATACCATTGTTCGGAAGTTGTAAACATGTTGTGTATGACTTTAATTAGTATTGAACAATGCAAAAACATTTTGGTAAAATGTTTTTTTTTCTCTATTTATTAAAACTGTATGTGCTAGTATGCTCTTGTCCCTCAAAAAAGTCAGATTCAGCTCCTGGGATTATAAATTTAATATCAGTTAAGCTGCTTCTTAAGATGATTATTGGTTTATTTTCCGACAGTAAGTAGCATCTTCTGGTTTTCACACACGTGCGCATTGACATCCACACTTTGGAGAGCTTCTGACCTCTGCCCCCCTCCCAAGTAAGATCACTTTCTCGTAGCTATAGTGTTGCTGAGCTGAATTTCGAGAGAAAGGTTACCCCTCGTGTCATTGAGACGCTAAGCTGCCTGCTGGGATTGTGGGCAGGATCCGGACCTGTGAAATGGCAGGGCTTAGATGTAAGCCGACGCCCGACAGATGGACAGCAAAGCCCTGATCCCGGTGAAGAAGCCGGTTGGTGCAACAAGGTGCAGAATTCCAACAGTGGCCGGCTGTTGTCCCTGACAGAACTGTGCTGCGAAATCTGTCGACACGTCTCTCCTGAACCTCACCTCCCCAAAGGGTCATTTTTGTTTCTGCACAGGTGCTCGTGTTGCTTGCACAGCTGAGATCCTCTTTCCAGTGATCAGGCTGGCGTTGGCCTCTGTGTGAACCACCAGAGAAGAAACCTTAAATATATTGCCATCCCTGAACGAGTCTGTTGGGTTCGGCGATGGGTAGAACTTTGTTCTTGGAACAATTTTCTAAAAATGGTCACTTCATCTCAGTTTTTATCAGATATGAAACGGTTGAGGTGGATCGTAGGGATACCGAGTTGAAATCTCTCCCAATAGAGGCTGGAGTGCCACCAGACATCTACTTGTACCTACAGTAGGTCATAGGACCAACTGCTGCTTACACCTATCATCGATGATGTGAAAGGAAATAGTGAAAATGTCAAACAGCACGATAAACGAGGCTGTGACCGTTTAAATCGGCAGGAGAAAGTTGGGCATTAAACTTTAACTCTCGAGGCTGGAGCATGCGTCAATTTTTCCGCCGTGGTTTGGTTAAGGTTAATTTAAAACAAAGTTATGCTGAGATTCAAATGACAGTAATTACAGTTATTGAGAACCGGTTTGCCTTGTGTGCAAGGTTGGATTGATTGATGGATGGCAGGTAAGTGATGCAATTAACATTAGTTACATATGTTCTTAATAGTACTCTTCTAAATAGTTTCCAAAATATGTGTTCAGATAATTCTTAAACTCTTTAAAATAAATACATTTACAGGGTATCTGGAGTTTCCTGTCTGATCCCACACATCATCAAAGCATTGTGTGAAGCGTGCCGAGTGCGTTTAAAGCTGCAAGTCTGCATTTTGAAAATCATTCTAAAAATGTGACAATTTGATTGTTTTTGCAGCAGACATGGAACATCTCAGAGTTTAGAAGTGATCTGTAATGGCATAAGCATCACATGTACAAAACTAGGGACGTCAGTCTGACTTCTCACAATATGTATTAATACGTCATACATCAATAATTAACTGTTGGATCAAGTAAACCATCAGACGACTAATCTACGACAATTAGCTCTTACGTTTGGCTTTGTCGCAGAATCACTGAAGGAGATAAAGGTCTTGTAGAAACTGCCCTTACCATTATCGTTGTGTCTATTATTGCTATATTGCAGGTTAAATAGTTGATTTATGCCTTACCGATTTGTGTGGAAAACTGAGCGAAAACAAAATAATGATAAATCACTTTGGCGGCACTGTGTGCGGAGGTGGGCAGTCGAATGAATGTGGTGGGTGAACATTTGAAAGTCGTGTTTCATTACATCCAAGTTAACTTGGTCGGGTGTTATGTGTGTTAGGAAGAGAGCGTGTGTCTTTGTGTCGTGTCCAATCATTATTAAACTAATTAGCCTTGTCTACTTTGCACAGAGAATCATCATGACTTTCTTTTTCGGTTTTTTTTTCGTGAGGATATATGTGCATTAAAAGAGGTTCAGTCTTTTCTGAAGCCCTTCCAGGATTTAAGAAAAGCTCAGATCAGCATTCGCTAATGAGAACCCACACTTTGAAAAGATGTGTGCCAATGCTTGTGCTTGGCGGAATAACAAAACTTAGATATGATACTCCAAATCAAATAGATTGGACTTACAGTTTTATTCATTTTAATTATTTCTGTTTATGGACAAAGAATTCAGTTTATAATTGAAACCTTTTCAGGAAAGCTACAGAAATCTGTGTGATACAGACAGAAACAAGCCTACTTTTCCCACTCAGTGTGCCGGTACGACTACATCTGAGGTCTAATATTTTCCATGTTTACAGCCGTAATAGAGTTTCACCTAAACGAAGTGTGGGTGGGTTGGTCTCCAAGAAGAGCTCATTAGCAATTTGGATGAGGGCTATGAAGCTTTTGCACATTCATTGTTCATTTTCCTGAAAGACAAGCAGTCAGTATCACTTCACTGTACTGCAGCCGGTATCACCAGGGGAAAACAACCTGGACGCGGCGCTACACTGCCTCGCGCTAAAAGCAAGCAGTTCATCCTCCACTGATACAACCTTGATCAAATTTCATCAAGAAGCCTCTGAAGAGCTTTTTTTCTTTTTTCTTAAATCAATCTGCTGTTACAATTGGGATATGTGGAACCAAGGTTTTCAAATTTAATGTACTCCAACGTAACAAAACCGAAGTGGATGCCGTAAATCACATCATTTTGATGCTAAAGATTATTGTTATCATTATGATTTCTACTGTGTGGAATCTCGGTGTATGAAAAAAATATGATTGGTGAAGGTCTTGTAAAAAATAGTCTATTTACATCTGGTTCTTTTTTTTTTTTTTTTTTACTTGCAAGCAAAAATGACATTTTGTGTGCCTTATATACATTATGACATCCTTTGACCTTCAATTTTGTCGTCTCTGCTTATGTTTAATCACTGTTCTGTCAACCACTCAGAACTTTCTGCTCTTTTATCTTTTAAATATCGTGAGAATCTCATTCCTATAAACCAGTGTCAAACCACCAAAACGGTCTTAGTAAGGTGTGAAAATTACAAAAAAAAAAAACGTGTGGATTGATATTTCTGCTTATATTTCAGTTTATGAAAAGGTATTAAATTAAATGTAACGCTTTACATAATGTAATCAAAACTGTTTGCACTGTCAAATCGATTGAGATCTTGCTCCACCATGTTGGACCTCACTACAGTGGCCCGGAAGGCTCACCACAATGCAGCAGCAGTGCTCAGGTAGAGTGTTGTTTTGTTTTGCTGATGGAGTGATGTTATGTTTTGGTGCAAACGTTTGACTGGGGTTTTGACAACAACATGCTTAAGAACATTATTTGCTTGTCATAATTGACATGCCGCACAGTTATCTGCCAAACCTTCCCATCAAAACATTAAGAAGCATGTCAAAACACTGCCTGTATTTCAAAGTATGTATTATGCTGCGCTTCAGGCAGAAAGCTTTCCATCCATCCATCCATCCATCCATGTTGTAGTTTTTATACTTTTTCTGTCGTTTTAGAATAGTTTGGTCCTTCTAAGCCAAAATATTATTCCCCAAAGTTGTTTCTTATATATCACTACACTGATAAACATTGTTATTCCATTTTCCTGCATTTGTCATCGTCTAATCAGAAGTGTAAACGGGAGACAGAATGCACTTAAGAATAATCCTTTTAATCCATCAGACATACGAATGTACTGCATCTGTGCAGAAACTGAATAAATGAATATGTGATGTATTATTATTATGAAAGTGGTGGACAAATTGGAAGAGAGAGCGAATGTTCCAGAGTCCCTTCGCACATAGAGACGTTATGCAATCTTCCCTGTTGTCCTCAGTTTGAGGCCTGATGTCTTGGGTTTGGGGACAACTTGCTGGCAGAGAATCTAAGACCCCAGTCTGTCACGTCGAGAGGGAACTCGCGGTTGGACGAGCACATCCAACATTCGGTGCTCCAGAGGCAAAAAAAGAAGGCACAACAATAAATCTACAAAAAGCAATAAGTGTTGAAGGTCACAGGGCTTCATATCTGTTCAAGTTTTTCTTTTTCTTTTTTCATACGAGATGAGTTTTTTGGAGTGTGGGCAGAACCTGGCCTGTTCTAATTTGTTTGGCTTGGAAGACTGAGGCGTCAGCACTAACAAGGCCCCGAGAGGAGCTTTTATAGAAAGTCTTTTTCTAGAAGGTAGCCAAAGGCTTCTCTGTTTTGTTTCGTTGTATTTTTTTTTTTTTTTTTTTTAGAACTTTTCACATCATAACCTTTGTAGAAATATGTTGAAGCTCTTGTGTAGTTGTTGTTCTACTCTCTTTTGTCAATTGATGAAATAGTTAGCCGACATGTTATTTTAGAAGAAATCTAAAGTGTAAAGAGGCTGGTTATTTTTCTTACCAGTGTACATTGAACAAACTGTATGCACACATCTAGAATAGCATTGCTGCTTTGCGTTTTGGCTTCTTCACCTTTGATTTGGCATCATTTTGTTTCCTGGACACCCTTCATCTTGCTGAGCATCAGAAACAGAATCCAGCTCGTCAAACTCTCCTCAGCAGTTTATTGAAGAAGAACATTGTTTATGCTCAGCGTAGGCCCTGTTTACACAACAGCATTTCAAGTGAAAACGCTGAAATCACTTTTGCATTTTCATTTCAGAAACGTTTCATGTTCACATGACAGCATCGTGGAAACAATGTCGTTTTCATGTTGGGTCACTTGCAGGTGCTTTGGTTTGTCTGTAATGATTCCACACACAGGTGCACAGACAAGCGTACACAATATAACAATGGCAACGACGTAGACAGCCAACAAAGTTGTTAACTACTCGTGCATGTGTAGTTGTGCAGAAGAACTATTTACTGCGGCAGTGGTGCAAATATGAAATAGCAGTATTTCCAGTCCATGGGGGCAGAGTCCAAACATTTATTTAAAATTACACCTTGGGATGACTCTGAGTATTGTTGATGAGAAAATGGAGGTCCAAAAGGCAACAACAGCTTTGCGTTTGCACTTTCAAAAACATGGTCACTCAGCATTACATCTTTAACAAACAAATTAGCCTCAAAGGCAACTTTAAAAACTGAAAATACCCCTCAACAGTCTTTGGTTTCATCACTACGAAATGAGAAAGATACTCTCATATTCTCTGGCATGAGCCCACAGTTAGCAACAATTAAGATAACTCATAGTTAATGTATGCATCAGTGAGTAAAACTGTGCCAGTCGCTGATGTTTCATCCAAACTTGGGGAAGCACTTCCTTCTCAGGATTGATTGGGAAGAAAAGGCTGATGATTCGCTATTATTATTGCAATGAATTCACAAGCTTTTGTATGGGTAAAAAAAAAGGAGCTTAGGCAAACAAACAGGTTCTTCCATCTCTCCATTGATGAGCAGCCATAAAAAAACATTTACTTATGTAACCATCCATTTTTTTCAGCCTGCTTTGCATAATTTTGAATCCAACATTTTTTGAGAGGAAACACAAGAGAAAATCAAATGTGCGCTGCTGGCAAAGTGTGATCACACAAAAGTGCCGTACAAAAGTTTGGTAAATGTGACATGGATTTTTTTTACCTGGAATCCATAAGGCCTCGCTGAAGACTAACACATTCCGAAACAAGGATCCTCCTCAACTCAATCACACATCCTGCCCAGCAGGCACATTTGAATAATCTACATGTTTTTCTGTTGTTTGAATTTGAATTAATCATTCATGAGCAAAGACTTAACATGAAGCAGCCATGCCGAGTCTTCTCCTATTGCATAATCAAGCTTTTTGCTGTTAGATTTAATTTAGAATTTCCAGTACTCATGTGAATCAAGTAAGTCCTGAGTACCTGTTTGAAAGGTACTGAAGTTGCCAATATTCAACATACAAATTAATTTGCAGATGGATGGAGAATAAATGACAATTTTCTGAGAAAAAGGAGTTCGTGAACAAATTGTTTAATTTGTGAGGAAATATTTTTTTTTCAACAAAATGAAGGAATATGGAAGTTACCCTAATTGTATGTGTGTATCTGTGAGTGAGTGTGTTCACAAAAAAACAAATCCTTATTAGTACATTTTCATGGTTTAGGAAAAATACATATATAAAGTTAAGATAATCATGGAGGTTGGGATTTAAAATGTTCATATGGGTTCAGGTGGGAATATTGTTAAATCAATGCAATGTTGCTGCATCTGCGATGTGTGTGTGTGTGTGTGTGTGTGTGTGTGTGTGTGTGTGTGTGTGTGTGTGTGTGTGTGTGTGTGTGTGTGTGTACATAGATCAGGCGAAGGTCCTGTTTACATTGACAACGTTTCATGTGGAAACTCAGTTTTTGTTTCGACAAAATTTAGCATTTACATAGCAAGGTTTTGAAAACAATATCATTTCACATGGAAATTCCAGAAACACTCAAAACGGTGTAGTCAGCATGCCAGGCCACAAGTTGGCACCGTTGGTTGTTTTTGTAAAGAAACCAGACATTCATGCCCGCAGAGGAAACTACGCTGTAAACATTAACAATGGACATTGGTATGGACAGACGACCAGGTTGGTTACTCTCAAATATAGAACAAAGAACCAAGTCCCTGGAGTTTGTATGAAGACTGAGCCTGAGTGTTGTCAAAAACGTGCATTTTCCCTGTTTCCACAGCGACTGAGTGGGAGTGTTTTCAAAAATGTGTCTGGTTAGTGGCTCCATCCTCCGTTGTCATGTGATTGAACCCCCAAAATGTTGCCGTGTAAACAGGACTTAGTGATGGGTTCTTGTTTCGGTATTCAGTAGTAGGTTTGGTGTCGGTCTGCAGAAAAACCCTTTGCAAAGAAATGAGTGTTTGTGTATGTACATTGTTGGGGTGCTTTTATAAGAAGACCTCACCAAAACCTGTGTTCTCCATGTAACCTCAGAAACCTGTGTGCATGTATGTGTCTATGTAAGATGTTTTGGAATAAGCCCTCATGCTGCCATTCCAAACAAACCACTGCATCAATGCCTCCATATACAGTATGTCTGTGGGTTGGAGCTCTAGTAGCAGCGACTCCACCGCGAGCTGCGCCGGCTCCTCAATTAAAGGAGTCAACATGGAAACATGCCTGCGTTTCCTAATGAATAATTTAGGCTATGTCTTATCGGCTGCTTGGAAACGTGATGGGCACAGCGTGGAGAGGCTCAGGGCCATATTGACTTTAATTGTGACTGGCATCTTAAGGCTTTCCTCCCAGCGGAGGTGACGGTTAAAAAAAAAAAAAAGAAGGAAAAAGGAAAAAAAAAAATTCCCCTTTGCTGCGCTGGGCGTGCAGCTCACTGTGAGGCCTTTTCGTGGGAAACGAGCTGTAATTAGCTGATAGAGAGTTGACCCTGATGCAGCAAATGCCGCACTAATGCACCGGGATCAGGCGTCAGAGGGGCACCGCTGTTGCATACCGGATCAGGAAAAAGCATACATTCCTGTAACTAGATGTTATTTCAAGTAATGCGAGGGCTGTTTTCAGGAATGTCTGTATATTGACAACAAGTAATTGCAAAACAATGCTTGTCAGGTTGAAAAGGATGTTGTTAATGGAACATGATAGAGCACCACCTGACACCTATGAGTGCATGGAGGACAGGAAAAGACCTCAGAAATACAGTAAAATCATTAAATAAACATTTTTTTTTTTTTTTTTTTTAATGAATGCATCAGCTGGGATGAGCGGAGAAAAGGCTTTAATTAAAAACGAACCGGCACATGCTGGCTGATAGACAGGATGGTGCACACAGGAAATGCCAATAGTATGCTAATGCAGTAGCTCATGGTTGGCTTCCTAGTCTGTCCATCAGAGAGAGATAACATGTTTGTTTGATTGTAGAATGTGCAGGTAAATATAAATCCTATACATTGCAGCTCTTTAGTGAATAAATTAGCTGTTTCAAAGTCTATGTTGCTTCACTAACTGCTCAATTCCTAAATAATATGAGTGTGTGTGTGTGTGTCAGAATCTGGCAGAAACATTCATGATCTACTTCGTTTGACTTCCATCTCTTTGTTTAAGTTTGATTATTGTGTTTGGGAGACTTTCTGCCCTCTAGTGGTATAACATCACTCAATGCAGCTTTAAACCGTATCAGAATGAATGATCAGCTTTGTTACAATGTCACACACACACACACGCACGCACGCACGCACACACGCACGCACGCACGCACGCACGCACGCACGCACACACACACACACACACACACACACACACAGTTAAAACAAGACAAAATGTATGTAATTAACTGATGTTATTGTTATTAATATTATCATCATCATACAGTATTGCCATATCCATAGTGTATCTAATATCTAGTCAGGTTTTACTGTGTTTAAAACATTTTTTTTTTTTTGCTTAATATTGATTTTATATAAATCTCTCTGACACAAACCACAGAACTATTCATTCACTATTCAAGAGAGGCAGACTTGGGATCAGGATATTGCAGGTCGAGATCTCACAACGGACAGGTCCCCACTGTGGCTCCAAGACCCTTGACCTCCATCAGCTCCCTTGCAGTGCCTTAATGTGCCAGTCCACCCTTTCTTAAAAACACGATGGGTAAATGCAGAAACAAATTATTAGCATGATGAGTTCAGTTTGTTTTTAACAGGTACTCATGTGTTGTTGGAAGAAATCGGTTCTTAAGAAAAACTGCCACACACCCTGGAAGAAAACTCCATATTGAAAGGCCACTGGCTCAGATCCAAAGTATCTGGCTGTGAAACAAGTTCCAACCAGTACACCAATGTGCCGCCATTTAAAAAAAACCATTCAGACCAATGTTCTCATTGCTCTACGTTGACGTTAGAAAGGCGGACATGAGATCGGAATTTTGACAGGTCGCCATTATGTGTCCCTGAGCAATACCCTCAACCCCCCCCCCCAGCAGCTCCCACCTCATCACATCTGATTCGAAATGCATTATGAGCCAAAGAAGGAGAATATGTAAAAAGGTCATTTATTAAATAGATCAATAAGAAACATCTAACTCAAACTTTTCAGCTGTTTTTATCAGCGTAAAATCTCAGACCAGTCTGATGCGTCTATCTGGACCATTGTTCATAACGCAAGTCATTTCCCCACTAATCTTTATTCAGCTGACGCCGGCAGTATCACGACTCCTTTTTCAAACTTCCTTTATGAATCGGAAAGTAAATGTTTAATACCAAACACAAGGATGTCTATCAATGCAGTCGTGCTCTAAAACAGCCGTTCCCTTTTCAAGACAAGAAGTCAGCAGCATTGAACACATCAAAGCAGCAATCATAGCATCTGTCTCCCAAGGCTTTCCTCCCACTTCCACATGAACCATTTCACATCTCCCCACTGTCACACGATCAGTGCCGAGTCAAGAAGCAAAAAGTAGCAATAGAACAACTTCCTGGGCCTGACCTTGGGATCATGTTTCTCATTTGTTTTGAAATAGCATAGTTCTCTTCAAGACTGGGCTTCCTCTTGGGTGACCAAGAAGGTGAAGCCACCTGGAGACAGGAAGGACGACGTGACAGGGATTGGACTGGGGTAACCACACCTTCAGGAATGTGATGAAGTACAAGGTTTACTCTCCAAGCAACGCAATAAAGGAGAAAAATAAGGTATTTAATTTTTTATTTTTTTTTTACCCTCACATAGTCCTTGATATATGGGTCTCAGATGTACACCCTCTTGTATAAACTGCCTGCACAAAGTCACTTCGGTTTACTCATTTAGGATTTATCTCTTCCAATGGCGAGGGCTCAGACAAAAACACTGCCTCACGAGTGCTTTATCAAAAAAGCAGAGGTGCATTATGGGAACTGTACGAGTCAGCCAAAGCTCCCAGACAGATTGGGTTTACGCGCCACAACAAAACAAAAAGATGGCCCTCCGACTCCTCCTGTCTCCTTCCGAGAAAAAAGTCAAAAGGTAGATTTAACCTGGCGAACAATTAGGGTCGGGTCCGTGCTGCATCTCTAAGGTATTCCCCCGTTTGCCGTCTGTTTGGAAGGGCAGAGCTACCGTGGCTGTTGCTTTAATGAGTGCTGACCCACGCTCTCATCTGTTGACGCTCACTGCAAAAATATAATGAGAGTGGACCCAGAACAACAAGGCATTGGAAATTCATAAAGCATCAGCAAACAGTGACTCAGTATCTGACGGAAATAAATTACCCGCTTGTCTTTGCAAACACACTTGTTGTGAAATACAAACTAACAGTAAATAAATCCCCCGAAGGCGAAGGTCTGGTTGGTCATCAACTGTAATGGCTTTCTCAAACAATGTCATCAACAGTTGGCAGCCTGCAACATGCATGGAACACAACACTTTGTCAACTAAATACATTTGTGTTCTTTACCACTTCTTGTCTTGTTCAGATACCAGTTTCTTTTTCGATGACTCGCCATCTTTAAACTAAAAAAAAAAAAAAAAAAAAAGTTTCTATATAATTATATAATCTAAACTATGACTCAATCATGTTTCTGTAGCCGCGACCTCCAGAGCACAAACCAAAGTCTTACAATGAACTAAGACTGCAACTAACAATTATTTTAATAATGGAATTGATGAATTAGTTAAAAAAAACAAAAAAATTAATATTTCAAATTGTAGGCCAAATGAACAAACCAAACATCAATTATTTTATAGTTATTTAAAAGAACATAACTGAACCAATACAAAGATGTATACAATATAAATACATATATACACATGTATATAAGACTTCAGGGACCACATACAGTCCAGTTTTATCAGAGTGACCAGACTGATAAAATATTGCTATAATAACCCTTAAATTTACACTTCAAAGTTTTTCTTTGTTGTGGTCACAGTGTATGGAGTGAAATTGTCTCTATTTTTCCGAGATCAAACAGTTACTGAAAATTATTACATTTTCAAGATAAAGTTGCGCAGCCCAAATTTTGTGCACCGACTGCGCCAGAGCTTGTGCGAGGAGATCCTCCATCTCCCCCTCTGAACAATCACAATATAAAAGCAAATAAAGAGCCACACAGCTCAAAACTCCTGAAGTGAAACATACAAAGTACTTTAGGAAAGGTGGAGAATGCCGGGCAGCAGAAGTGGAGATATTTTCGGGGTCGTTACGTTACGTTATGCGACGCGCACGGAAAGTGAAATATACGGCACCGCAACATGGCGAGTGGAGCATAAATAGCGTGACACAACAAATTGACAATGAAATTAGTTGCCAACAATTTTATAGATTCGTTGTTGCAAATCTACATTCAGCACGTACTATTTCCCTAAGCTCATCTTTATGCAAAAAGTGAATCATTATCTCTGAAGTATCTCAATCACTGTAAATACCATTACAATTAGCTTGTATTCATTTCCTGAGACAGTGATGCATTTGCAGTCATATTTAAAGGTTAACTTTTTTCTTTAAGAGCTGTTTGCTGCTGTCTGCATGTTGGCCATTTATCTCCAGTTTCATTGGTCTTTTTCTCCTCGCTGTCCTGACTTCATAAGTTCATTTCAAGAATCTTTAATATTAATATTGTGGAGCATTTTCCTTTAGGTAAGTGATGAACTAACATTAATAAGACAGCACTAACCAAGGGAGATTATTGTAAAGCTAGCAATTTAGTTAAGTATGAATTAACACTGCTCATCACTGTTAACATTATTTAAAGGGCAAGTTACACATTTTGATAAAATATATACCCAATGATCTCTGATCAATGATCAATTTGCAGATGTTTGCTCCCTAATTTCATAGGGAAACGTTACAAAATATTTAAGTTTGGACTTAATTTGTGAAATAATGTCCAGTAACATCACATGAACTTGTTTTAAAGCTTAACAAGGAAACAAATACATCCCAAAAATGGGAACAGAAGTTGAAAATAGGTTACAGTGTTTCTGCGAGGACATGAGCAATTTATTGTTTGTGCCTTTGCATAACTTGGTGGAAAAAGCGCAAATCGATCAAAAACAACAGGGAACTCATTTAATCTGAAGTTTGCACAAACTTGGACAAGAACAATAATCTTTTTTCCTGCACCGCTCTCCATCAATATATCCTCAGACTGCTACATTCAGCCCAAACAATTGATATTTTTTTGCTTGTCTTAAGAATAATTTCAACAGAAAAAACAAACTTTGTCGATACTACCCCCCCCCCCCTGTTTTTTTTTTAGATTTAGTTTTTCTCAGTCTACCCAGACTGAAGCAGGCCTGACTAACCTCACCACGGCTCCAGAGTCGAGATATGGGAGCTTAATCCATGTCCTCTGAGAGATTGCCCAGAAAGATGAAGCCTTAATTAGCCAGATAAAACCCCACATAATGACGCTATTGATATAGACGGGGAAATGAAGTCTAAGAAGAGCAAAAAAGGGAGAAAAAAAAAGACTAAAAACAAAGACTATCGTATGCAAGATGGCCGAGATGAGCTTGGGAGACAGTTAGTGAAGTAACTGCAGTGGACGGACGAAAAAAAACAAACAAAAAAAAAAACAAGGGAAGGGACGGACGTTCACTCTCACCCTCAAACTCCAGCGGGGAAGCATTGTCTCATCTCTGAGCAATCCACCTGCTCCAAATTCTCTCATAAGAAGCTTAGAGAAAAATGCTGACCTTCATATAATCAAAGATTATGTGGAGGAAAACAACAACAGTTTTGGAGTGCTTAAGCAATAGCACTCATGGGAGGTTCAAGCAATTAAAGGCAAAATTACTTGTCTAAGCTGTCCTTGTATCCTCCCGTTCTCTGTCTTTGGTTCCCCGTAGCAGGAGAGGAGGTCATGAAGATAGTGAAAAGAAGAGAATCAAATCTCTATAGCGCTCGCTAATCCTGGGGGTGCTGGAGGGGGAGCAGAATCTCACTTTTAGGAAGACAATCTAGGTATTCCGCATGCTACACGTGGATCAATGACAAGGTGACCTGGTATAGTAATAGCAGATGGCTTTAGGGTTGGTAAAGACACCGCAAATCCCTTGTCAACACTTGTGCACCCCTTGGAAGGTGGTCGAGGAAAAATGCATTAGAACCGATTCTATCCAGTCTGGGTTTTTTTTTTTTTTTTAACAAATCTGCTAAAAACAAACAAATAAATAAATAAATGGTACAAGCTCAGTATGTGTAGATTAGAATCTCTGGAACGCTTGGAAAAAAAAAACAAAACCTCATTAGATTCTGAGTGCAACTCAAGCAGATGCAGACTCAATCTGCAGAGGCAGGAAGTGAGATCTGTTCTGCTACTCGTACCTTCATTAATGAGAATTAGCGAGTCTTTTGCCTTTGTGTCCAAGAAGTTCACCACTCAATATAGGTTTGCAGCCCATGGTTATCATTTGAGTTTATGACGATATGTTTGATAGAACTTGTCCACAAAAAAATTAGAAACCATTGCAAAAGATGGATAACAGATTCCTGAAATTGAAGACAAAATAGCATCTTTGAGTGTTTTTAAAAGCGCTATACAAATAAAATGTATTATTATTATTATTATTATTATTATTGTAAAATATGTGGATCCCCCTCTGGTGGCTGGTTGATTTGTGATAACAATTATCATTTGTTTTTAATGCACTTTTCATAATAGAGTCCAAGTGCTGTATGAAATCACAAAAAATGAAAACAACAAAAAAAGGCAATTGATGTATCAAAATGACTCGCAAAGACATCATTATAACAACACATCATGATAAAGAGTATAGGTCACAATCACCCGCTCTGTTCTAATAGATTGACGCCAACATCCAAAACATAATTTGAAAAACTGTTTCTCTTTTTTTTAAGTAATATTATTACTGAATATCTATTACGTCTACCATGCCTCAATGAGGACAATAAGTCAACATACGACAATCCACTTTCAACAAGCTTTTCTGTGTGTCTCCACCTCCTTATCAAAATGTATATAAAAACTGCATCTTTCCTCTCATGTGGGCTTTTGCATTAAGCATGAAAAATACGGCCGGGCTTCATCAGCTTGTCTCCTTGTGTGACGTTCAAGGATAGTTTTGAACACAGTTTAGAAGCACAATGTTGTATTCACGTAAAGCAATTCAAAAAACTAGTAGTATGATTCAGGCAGTGGCTTCTCTCTACAAGGCGGTTTTTGTTAAAACAGAAACAAAAAACATTGGATTTGGACTGACTATTTAAAGGAGTCATCAGCTGGTATTCTCACATATCCAGTCTTTTAAGTCTATTCTTAGGAATCATTATTATATTATTATTACAATTATTATTAGGAAATAAAATCAAATATAGAGCTCGTTCTGGCCATTTTTCATACCACAGCTTCCTCTTATGACACTAGGAATGCACTGATCCACATTTTTTCCACATTTTTAGCACAGTGCTGCTACATTATCCTGCTCGCTGTATGCAAACTGTGGAATGGAATTCCTGACTTCTTACTTTGTCTCATTGAGACCCGCCTCTGTTCAGGAAATCCATTCCACATTTTGCAGCCAGCGAGCAGCGCAGCCGGCAGGGAAACACTTGCAGAGTCATTTCAGCAACAGTGAAGCACAAACGAGGCTTTGTGGATTGGAAATCTCCACACTTTGGATCGGTAATTTCCAATCCGTGAATTACGTTGGTATTGGAACCCGTTATTGTTAATGGATCGGATCGGCCCCATCCTAGAGGACATGTGAGATTTTGACTGGTGCGGATATTAAACACGTGCTGAATGGCCGTAGGAACTGTCAATCATGGCGATAACATTGCAATTCTTTCCCAGAAATCCCATGAAAAATTGAGAGGAAAAAAAAACCTATGCTGGAGCCAGAAAAAGCAACATACCCCGGAGATTTAAAAATAAATACAGGGGTCATTTATAAATCACATGGGATTCAAAGTTTATACCAGTCCTATTAGCAGCAAAATTTAATCGATGGGTTTATGATATTAGCCTCACGTGTTGATGGCAACAGAGGAGTGTAATAAAAATCCCCCGTTTTGGAGTGCGCCCCCTTGCTGGCGAGTCTGGTATGAACAGAGAGCACAAATAGAAAAAAAAGGCATCACTGTCAAACCCCAGATTTTTAGGCAAGTTCCAACACTGATATACGTTTTAACAAGGAAAAATGGGATTTCCAGGAGATGACTCCTGGAAAGGCACATTTTGTAAAATTTGAGTAATCATAGTTTTATGCTCTGGGGCAGTATTTAGTCACATAGTTTAGAGTTTCAGTAGATTGCGGTTACTTCAGCGCTCGTCATAATTTCCTGTTCTTGCTAATGTCGAAATCCACTTTAGCTGTTTGTTCGGTTATTGTACTAAAAGTATGGAAACACTGCACCCCCATGAGGTACAATGTAGTATTGTCTGACTGATTATGTGACTGGCATGTTGGCTTGTCAATATTCATTTAACTTCTCTGCAACATTCAGATGGTTTTGTAAACATTGGCTTTTAATGCTTCAAATGGGATGAAACTTGTGATTGACATATGTTCTGATTAAATGTATTCATGATGATTAAGGGGGCGGGACTTTAAGGCCACACTGCTTGGTCACTCTGCCGTAACTAATCAATACGACTGCAGTGCTCATAGTAAGGATGCAGTGATTTCCATTTTCTACTGTGTGCAGATGCATCACTCAGCTCGAGAAACATTCTCAAGTTTTGTATGCAAGATAATTCATTAACATATTGAAATAAATGGGCCAATAAATAATATCAATTAAACAAAACATGTCCGTTCTCTATGTGGTCTTGCTACTTGTTTATAGTCCCCTGACAAACAAGACATGCCACATGATAAAAAAAAGTCCTGAGCTACTATCAGTTCTGAGCTGACAGACCAGACTCAATAAATGGAAGACACACACACACACACACACACACGTTTCCCTTATCGTTCCTTTACTTATTATTGCAAACATAGGCGCAAGCAAGCAAAAGGAAATGCAAAAGAGCTGAATTATTTATTGTACATTTGCATATCTGCCACAGGTTCAGGGCCGGGGTGAGCAGGGATTGTACCACGGAGACAGATTACTCCTGAGCTTTCCTTTCAGGGCTTCAATGATTTTTACAGAACCTACTCTTCAATGCCATAAGCGAGAATTCAACATACAGTTAGAGCTATGCCACATTTCACATATTTCCATAAAACACTGAGTGGTGTTGTCAAAATCTTTTCTCAACATTTGCACGTTTGGACGTTTGCCCTGTTAAATCAATTATGCGATGGGAGGGTGGCGGAAGGGGGGAGGGGGTTAAGCCACCTGGACCCTCATTGGCGACCTCTCAGACATTATCTCTTTCTCCCCGCTCCCGGATTCCCACAGGTTCCCAAACTACTTTGCACTTCTGTGGTGGTGGGGGGAGCCTCACACGCCACCATCCAACAAGGTCAAATGCCATTTCATTTCCTCGCCTTTGATCGCCGCCTGGCTCTTTCATCGGTCTCCCCCCACCCTGCCTCTCCCCTCTTCCCTTCTGCCCACACTCGCCCTCCTGCCATCATTTCACCAGTTATGGCTGCACACCTCATCCTTCACCCAACACCCCACCTCAGATTTTGAGAACGTGGAGTTAAAGTATGTTCATTTAAAGGGGAATGCATGAGCGATCAATCAACAGCAGACTGTTAATAGTCATAACTGGGCCCTTCTTTGGCAGCATTGGTTAGAAAAGCAGATCTAAGTGGATCATAGTGTGCAGCTGGGCGTGCTATTGCCAGTAATCTGCCTTTACTGGCTGTTCATAACGCTCCTTACTTTCTTCTTGAATGGAGAGTAATGAGCACCTCCATCTTGACACCAATATATAATCATTCTCTCCTATATTCTCCACGTCTTACTCGCATTACTCTCTTTTCAATCACTTCAATTCATTTAACCTTTGAATGCATTACAGTATGAATGTTGCCTGCAAGCACTGGACAAGCAATGCTGGTTTTGCTTGGTTGAGGAAAAAGAAAAAAACACTAATGTGCAGTCATGTGAAATCAGGCAATTTTGATCCTTTTATTAGAAAATAAATATTTGGGACATGTCTGAACAGTTGCTTGCTGCCCTTGCTTGTTTTCACCATCATTATAAATTGAACACTTTGGGCTGTTGGCTGCTGGTCAGACTAAATAAGCAATTTTGACACATTACTTTGGCTCCAGAAAGTCTGGACTTGGGATTTGTCATTATTTTTGAGAATCTTGTCGAGCAAATGGTGACATTTGGGAGGGCTGCAAAAAAAAAAAAAAAAAAAAAAAGGAAACACTGTGGAGTCGCAGCATTGATTCACTGTGGACTATGTTTTTTGTTTTTTTGCACTTGTTTGTACTATTTATACATTGCTGACATGTTTCTGAGGCTCCTGCACTCCTGAAGTGGGTCAACAAGGCAGACAATGGGCATATCTTGGCAAGCACAATTGGGTGTTTCATATTCAAGAGAATTGGAGCTTTCAGTCACGTCATATCAAAGCACAGATCGTGAGCACACTGGGTGTAAAACATGTCAACGTGTTATAAGATGTGGTGTTGAGATCATCGCTATCTCCATCCCGTCATGCCACGTGAAGGGTTGATAACCTGAAATCTAAAAAGAAAAAGAGGCAAAGAGACAGAAAGAGAGAGAGCTTTCGGTGGGAGGTGAATCGAGAGGTGGAGGCAGGGCGCCAATAAGAGATTGGCAAAAGTGAGCTTTTAGGGACCTAAAAGCATCTGCCCCTTTGTACCTCAAAGCGAGCCCGTCGTCGTCTCGATTCACATGATGAATGGGAGCGGGCCGTCAATGGATGAAAAGCCACCACGCTGAACTGATGAGACGGGGGGGGGGGGGTAATGGGCTTGAAGCACATTAAAATACTTGAATTATCCGAGAACACTTTAATCCAAGTATCATGAAGGATAGCCCCTCTATACTTTAGCAGCGTTTCAACAAGGGTGTCCGTGTTCTTAATGAATTCTAATGGGATTAGTGGCTGTTAATGGAACTTTCTGAGTGCCATGAAACAGCAACAAAACAAGTCCAGACTGAGACACAGAAACCCTGCTCGAGTGATATCATGCAGGGCGCGTATGCTGCTGGTAAATCTTGAAAATGTACGTGTTTTAAGCCTCTTTCTCTCTCACTTTTAAATCAAAGGCAGCCAACTAAGTCAAAACAACGGCTCTACCGCCGACTAGACAACATACTAGACTGAGGCAAGAGAGTTGAGAGTACTAATGCTGCACCTGAAAGCTGACCTTTTGTGAACTCTGAATCTCAACGGGGTATTTTAACCACCATTACATCCGTGAGGTGGGGCACCAACACAAATCTTGTCTCCACTTACGGAGAACGCTCCATTCGAGTGTGGCTGTGTAGAGCGGAGCTGCTGTTGTCCAACAAACGCGTTTCTGGTCGCCACTTAAAAGGACTGCCTGAATAGATGCTTTCAATAGAACAGATGCAACACAGTGTAATTTCCCAGCACAACACTAATCATCATCACCACCACCACCACCACTGTAAAACAAGTTATTTGCACGCTGTTTGAAATGCATGTCCAAATATCAAATGGGGAATATCTATTGTCCACAGCAGGACGAGAGGGGAATGGCACCAGATGCAAGAATGGATATAAGGCTAACAAACCCAGATTAAAAAAAAAAAAAAAAAAAAAAAAGCTCCTTCCTCTCCAATTTACATACTTCAACTGCACCTTTCTAGTCCGCCTGACAACCAACTGTCATTGTATCTTCCCTGTAGGTAATCACAGCATACAGTATAGCATGGACTCTATAGCAATAAATTAATGAAATTATAGAGTGTTTTGGCCGGGTGAGGATAACTTGAGTGACTTCCACTCCAGCCTCCAATTCAAAGCCGCCACTTCGAAGCCATCAACGGCCTCCGTCGATATAATTTACAGCCCACTAGCGACTCAGCAGAGTGACACTCACGCAATCATCCCAGAGATGGCTGTTTGAGTCTTCCTGGCAATATAAGTGCCAGCGTAGGCGCTCATTAGTCCCTATGCATTGAATACAAATATCTTCTCTGGCGGGTTAGAGAGAGAGCGCTTAGTAAGCACAATGACATGACCCATGACCCATGACCTTGTCCACAGTCTATGGCTTTCTTCCTTTTTAATGATGCATTCCACGAAATGACAGCGTGAGCAAAAACATGTAATTTTGAGCCTGGTAAATGATCAGGCGCTCGCGACTGTTTCACACCTCTCAAAATGCCCATAAATTCAAGGTAGCACAAAAAGTATTGGCAGTGGAAAAGCATTATTAGACTAAAAACAATGGATGCTGCACAGAGGCTGCGTACCGTCCTGCTGAGGTGCACTCAAAAATCCATTTCTCCTGCCTGCTGCCATTTGCAAACCTGTTGTAATCCTGCTTTTCTTCACAAACAAGAATGAAAGGTGAAAACACTCCCCGACAGCACCTTTTGCCAAAATACATTTACATATCCAGCTAAATATATTGCCAGAAGCCAGACAACAGTGCGTTGGTAAGTAATCTTGGATCACAGCAAGAAGTGACCAGTTTGATTTTGTGTGGACTTGCTGGTTCTTCACAAACCTTAACGCTGTCCATATATGAGAATTAGATGCACACTCGTGTGACTTTTGTGCAATTGGGCAAATCCTGAAATGTGAATGAGCCCTTTAGGCTAATATAAACTTAATGCAAATGTATGGTATTTAGACACGTCTCCAACATGCCTCGAACAAGGTTCTACACTGAAATGGCATTTCATTAAAGCTTTCATTTATATACTGGTGTAATTATGTTAATAAATGAGTTGCTTTTCTCGACATTTCCATATCGTTTTTGTCTTGCTGCATTCAAGGAGCCAAGAAAGACCTTTGCCATGGTAAACGGTAAATGGATTTCACTTATGTAGCGCATTATAGCTGTGTGAGCAGCCCCAAAGCGCTTTGCATAGCTCATCACATTCACCCATTCACACACACATTCACACACCATGGCCGTCAATGAAAATAAAATCCAATGCATACACTGACTTCACCGTTCACAATACATGCAGCAGTTACAGCTTTATGAGTAGCATCTCACATGTAATTACGACAAGGTTGCCCATTTAGTGTGAAATCTAGGATTCATTTGATAATTCATCATATGATAATTACGCTAATGTGTCCACCGCCATAGGATTAAGGACAACACAATTGTATTTACAAATTGCATCGCAGAGTGAAAGCCACTATCAGGCTGATGAAGGTCGACACTCCTCATATGTGTTTACACACAGCAGCATTTTACCCCGGGAACAGTGGGGATCCGGGATAAGTTAACTAATATTGCCGGGTAGCTTTGATTTTAGCCTGAAAAAAGGAGCTTCTTGTTGTTTTTGGGCCATCCAGAGACCAACAGACCATTAAGCAGCAGCCACTGTGAGAGCAATGAACAAATACCAACTCTAGCAAGCGCACTGCTGCAAATAAAGAAAGAAAAGCACATTTCTGTGAGGAAAGCGCAACACATCACAGTGAATCTGTGAAGAGACACGTCCCGTGCATGACAGCCAGGTGCTGTATTGTAAGAGACAATCACACGGTGATTCGTAAGTTGGATTCCGTTTTGGCAGGTGAGTCTTGGGGGAAATAAGGGAAATAAATTGTTGTTGATGCTGCGAAGGTGCCATTTCGTGTGCCTCTGCCACATTGTATGGGACACTCTCCCAAAAGGTGAACAAATCTTACAGCTGCAAAAAAGCGAAACACAAAACAACACTTGCAGCTCCTCTTCCTCCTTACCTATTTCAAAGGCATCCACCAAGGACAACAACAGTGACTCGTGAACAAGATCCCTGTTCCCCTCCCCTCTCCCATCACGCAGCTGCTATGATCCCACCGCAGGCCCTTTTATAAACATGCCTCCCAGCCTCAGGCATCCACATATCAAGACGGTGGCACCGCAGCCTGGTCTTGTGAAAACAACATAATTGCCGTCCCGTGTGAAAACTCTGTGTCATCGC
This sequence comes from Blennius ocellaris, assembly GCF_963422515.1. Lineage (NCBI taxonomy): Eukaryota > Metazoa > Chordata > Actinopteri > Blenniiformes > Blenniidae > Blennius > Blennius ocellaris. Next base: position 8,816,964 of record NC_137660.1, on the reverse strand, counting down.
AGCATTATGTAGGCATCGTGGCCTCACAACTGGGAGCTAATAAACACCTTGTCAATGCGGTAGGTGTCAGCTTTACACCCAGGATGAGTGTCCTCTAGGAGACATGCGAACACGTCATGAACCCGCATTAGCCCGCGCGCTCACACTTTTGGTCATTTAGTGTGTTTGTGAGAAGACGAGCCTGCCATCAGTCACGGTGCACGAGCATCACGTTCCACGCTGCTGCCACCCACCCTGCCTCGACTGCTCCCCTGCCCCGGTCCGCTGCTGT